>NC_056741.1:989736306-989941306 GCF_019279795.1 Protopterus annectens
GGTTGGTATATCTCTCATATCTGAGTCTGTGTTGTAGCCACTGAAATGCATGTTGTACTGAAACCTGACTGTTGCTTCTTCCAGTGCACTCTTCTCAGTGTGTATGTTAACTCACACCTGCTAATGCTAACACTGTTTACATGGGACTATGTACTTTCCTGTGGGATTTGTCGATTAACTGGTATACAACAGTAGTTCTTGCAATGTGTTGCTATGGCTTTTCTATTTTCCCTTTACATTTACTCCTTGAATGCCTGATATTTGTCTTTACTGGAATGTGTTGCTATGGCTTTCCTATTTTCCATTTACATTCACTCCTTGTAATTCATGATAGATTTCATTCAGCACTAAGTTCTTATATGTTTGCTGTGGTGTTGTGGTACTTCATGCAGTCTGGTGAGCCCAAGGTCTGGGGTTTGACACTTACAAAGGTATTTTATTTTGCTGCTGAGCAGTACTAGGGCCTTGTCATACAGAGTGAATAAGGCACTTTTAAACAGTTGTAAGCGGGAAGCTGGACTTCAGTGGGGACACCAGCTAGGGATGTGCAGGCTGGGTGTAGGGAAGGTCCATAGCTGCACATTTCTTTAACTGCAATAGCTGTACATATGTTTGACATTTGCTGTGACATTTGAAACCTTCCACCCCTGAGAGAGGGGTGAGGACAACTAAGTATATTGTACTAACAATTATGAATATCAGGCACATACAGTGCTTGTGAACTGCTATACTGTCATTAGTATGTTAGATGGCTACATCCTTTGATATTTCTGTGTTGTACTCCTACATAAGGGCATGCTCGTGGAAGTAATTCTACAGCTATTCGCAGAGTGTGTAACAGCAGACAGGCTGATATACCTGTGTGTTCCTGACACTTCCAGGCCTCAGATCCTCTCAGTTATATATTTGACCAGCCTCAGGGAAAGGTACATATCAGTGGGATACATCCGTGATATATTTCAGATATTCTGCAGTTGTGACTGTGGGGTATTTTGAGCATGTGTATTACTACACCATTTCTGACATGCAAGTAGTGTCTACTGTAACTTATTAACAGTTGCCATTGCATGGGATTCCCCACCTTTCTGCCTGCTGTGAGTACATTTCACAGAGAGTCAGTGGGGCACAGGTAACATTTGTTTGCAAATCAGGGACATCCCTGTAAATCAGTCACAGTTGGGAGGTCTGTCCTCTTACCTATTCAAATATGGCGGTGTTTATCCTGCTCTGATACTGTGTGGGGTTTGTAAGGTGCTACTGTAACATTATTACCTACTAGCATGACTGTTTCGCTTATCACACTAATGTAATGCAATTCCACAAGTATTGCCAGTAAAGATACACAGAACAAGCTTTGTGTAATGGCCTTCCTATTTTCCCTTTACATTCACTCCTTGTATTTCATGATATATTTCTTTCAGCACCAAGTTCTTGTATATCTGCTGTGACTCAGTGGCAATTCATGCAGTCTAGTGTTTCCTGGGTTCGAGACTGACAGGGGTGTTTTATTTTGCTGATGAGCAGACTACAGGCCTTGTCATACAGAGTGACTAAGGCACTTTTAAGCAGTTGTAAGCGGGTTTGCGTGAGTTTGTGCAATGCTTAGCTACTCTTATCTATGCTTAGCTAAGCACACACAAGTGCACACCCGCTGACTACTGCTTAAAAGTGCTTACACCCACTAACACCCGTGCTATTTTCTTTTAAAGAAAAGAAAATGGGGAAATAGGAAAGTGGTGAAAAAGGGGGCACAAAGAGGGTAGGACAGTAGGAAAACAAGCTCGGGATGTGCAGGAAGGATGTAGGGAAGGCCCATAGCTGCCCAATTCTTTACCAGCAACAGCTGTGCATATGTTAGAAATTTAGAGTGACATTTGACACCTTCCACCCCCGCGAGAGGGGTGAGGACAACAAAATATGTTGTATAGCCAATTGTAATTATCAGTTTACATGTCCAGCAGACATGTATGCGAAATGGGCAGCTATGTATGGGGCGTAATTTTTTTGTGGGAACAGAGTGCCCTTTTTTTATTTTTTTTTCAGGTGAGAGTGGAATGTGAGGTACAGGAAGTAGGTATATTTGGGGAGGTAAGTTGGGGAGGTTAACAGACAAGACAAACAAGATGCATACAGGGGTGGAGTATGACACATGTGGGGGGTAAACACAATTGACAGGGACGGATGTTTGGATATCGCAAGCCCATGAGCCCACAGATGGCAACAGTGGAACTGAGATCCCCACCCATGGGCAGTTACCACTGTGCCTTCACAGCCCAGGCCGGGGATGTGCTGGGGACTGGATAGGACGGGCAAGCACATCCATGAGTTGCATCACTCTCACCTCAACTGGCATAGGGGATCAGTCACGGAACACCTGATCTCACTACGCAGCACAGACCGGACCCTATGGAGGGTGAGTGGAGGCTCTACTCCGGTCACGCTTGCAGAGGGGAGACAAGCCCCATCCCCTGCAGTGCTTCCACACGAAGGTGGCACAGGGCCACTGGAGGAGGAGGTCCCGGCCTGGGCACTGGTGCCAGGCGCACTCACCAGCTGAGGTAGGAGAGGTGGGTCCGCTGGAACCCGCCTTCCCTGTTGTCCTATGTTTAGCAGTATTTTATGGTATTTTGGGTTAGTAACAAACAACACCATTCAAAATTAGTTGTAACAGCATGCATCATTATTCCCATTAACCAAACACACATGAATTCCGAACATTGAGCAGCAATCATAACACATGCATATTTAGAAAAACAGCGGACATTCCAACAGCATGCAGGGTTGATTGGTGGCAACAGGCCATCGGGTTTGGATATGTGAACAGGGCATATGCATCAACGTATATGCAGATATGTATAAACCAACAGGACAAATGTCCATGGGAATTAATTGTGAATACACATACCCAGTTTGGAGTGGAATGGCATAATTTGTGAAAATAGGGTGGGTGGAGAAATATTACATTAACAACTTAAACTACCTATACATATACTGTACATTCCTAGTAGATGCAGATATATATCCCCTACATGTATTAGTACAGTTTCCTGTATGTAACCTTAGGAATGTTGGTGATGGGGATGATACTGCTACATTAATATACATTCCATTTTTATTCATATATGTTCATATCTGGCTGTGTTCAGGTAAAGCATCCTGCTACATTTGATTTATATGGGTCTAGACATCTGTGGATGTTCAGCATTTCATACAACCATACTATCTCTATAATGCAAGGGTACAGCAACATATCCAAATTGTGGGACGGACACAGTCCAGGTTCTGTACTTTATTAAAGACATTTCACTCTTTGGTTGTGGCTGTCTCATTCATTTCATTATGTAGTGAATGCAGTATACCTTTCTTCCAGACTTATTACAGCTTTCTTGGTAGCTACAAACTCTCTTTCTCACACTCTCTCACTTATTGTATATTTACATTTCAGGATGGTACTTAATTCTAGGCTTTATTAACATTTATTACTGGGTTACAACAATCCTTTTCAGTTGACTCACTTATTTTATATGGCAGAATCTACAGGGATGTATTCAACACTTGTCTATCCTTTGTTGATTGATTACAACACTCATTTTCAGACTGAAGCAGTTATCTGATATTACAATACAGGTGGAAACTCTATTTGAGACTTGTTTAATCTTTATTACTGGATTGCAATACCTTTTCCAGGCTGCATCACTTATCTAATCTTACAATACTAGAGAATCTTTCTTCTAGGCTTATTTGACCTTTATTACTGGGTTACAACACTGAAATCTTTTACAAGCTGTCCCACATATATTCTATAACAATACCAGCAGAATAATTACTAAACTGCCTGGTGACGCAACCTCAACAGGCTATCAGCATAGGCTTGCCGATTCATGGAACGAACACCTGCAGCTGTAATATAAATGAAGAAATATTGTAACATACCTATCCATACTATAGGCTAGGGTAGCATTTCTTACATATTAATTACATGGATACTTAGTAGTGGGGCATTGGGCATTTGACAGGCCTCCTGGATCCATCAGTTCAGTTGGTCCTCCTTTCATCACTTCAGGTCCTCATGGTGGTGACGGACCTGTTCACCAGTCCTCAGAATGCCTGTGGCACTGGTGAGATCATGTGCCAACTGGTTCCATGCCTCTGCCTTGTATGCTCCCCATTGAACCTGGCCCTGCATGAGTTGTGCTTCATGATTATGGACTAGGAGCCAAACCATATATTTTGACTCCTCAACACCCCATCTTTGTGCTCTAAAGCTATTTCCCTCTCCTGCACCTGCCATCCTGACTGCAAATGGGTACCACAATCAGTTATTGTGTATTCCTGCCTATGGGGCTTATATATGCCGGTTTTCCCGCACTTATCTGTGATTGGCCATTTTGGATATTTATCAGCTTACAGCAAACCTGCTTTGTCATGGCTCTATTTTCATTAATTTCTATATGTATGCTAATACTGTATCTCTAAGTACAACTGTCATGGCTTAGTGGTTCAGTCCTTTGACTATGGTGCATAGTATCCCTGGTTTGACCCTTGGCATTGCTTTTTTATTTTACTACTGTCTAGTCAGGCTAGGGGGTGTGTCTGTGTAAAGGCGACTTTGCTACAGCTTGCCCAACATTGCCCGATGGTGAGCTGGTTGGCGAGCTGCGCAGCTCTGCGCAAACGGCTTATGCTAAGTAACATGTTATTTACCTATAAGCACTCATATTGAGCTGGGTGAAGTGCTGCTGAGCTACGGGCACTCATATTAAGCTTGTTAAAGCACTGCTCAACTACAGGCTCTCATTTTAAGCCTGTTAAAGCACTGCTCACCTACAGGCACTCATATTAAGCTTGTTAAAGTGCTGCTCAGCTATGGGCACTCATATTAAGCTTGTTAAAGCATTGCTAAGCTATGGGCAATTATGATCCTTTTTTTATATATTATGTCGGTTTTGTTCACAAATACATGGGCCATTTCCTTACATTTTACTTAAATTATAGTGATATATATATATATATATATATATATATATATATATATATATATATATATATATATATATATATATATATATATATATATGTCAGGGGATTGTTTCATACTTATTTAAATAAAAATGGAGAATGATGTTGTGGGGGCTCGAACCGTGACTACCTCCTCTTTGGCCGACATCTCTACCACTACGCTATTGCTACTTGGCTTAATTTGCATATGTAGATCTTATATACTTTTCAATGTCTACTAACTGTGGCTGAGCGAAGGGCGCACCCGCGCAAATGAGCGCAAATGCGGGCAAACATTTTGGAAATTATAAAAAAAAATGAAACTGCTATTTTTTACATTTTACACATTTTCAGTTGGGTTTAGTCTGTGGGGATGTGTGGTGTTGTGTTCTTGACATTTCAGCGGACTCACTCATGGGTGTTTACTTCCAGGACTCTGACTCCTCTGGGGGCATGTCCCTTTGCAGTACTTGGCATTCGGACACACCCCCTACTTTCCTACACAGACCGTGTAAGACTAGGGTATGATTCAGCATGCCCTCATGAATATGCATGACATGCTGATGTCATACCGTTCAACTGCAGCCTCCAAGTAAGACATATTAAGTCTTACATGGAGGTTTCGTGAATCCGGCCCATGCAATTTTGTCAGGATTTAAAAAGTCAAAGATTATAGCAGCTAACAGTTCAAAGTGTAGCAGCTCTGTACTAGGTATAAACATGTCATACTTCAGTAACAAGATGTGTGCAAATATACAGATTTTAAAGAATTGGTTACCACAGAAACATACAGATTTAGGGGTTAAAGATAGAATAAATTCCAGTTCAGCAAACATTGCTGAAGTTCTCAGAAAGACATATTGGGTGTGGTCAGTTAGGAAAAAGCATAATTGTATACCTCTATGTCTTGTAAGATATATCAGAACTAACAGTCAGATTAATTAGCAGAATAAAGGGTTTGCAGTTACAGTTTGGCAAATGAAATTTTTTGTATTATTGTTTTGTTTAGCAGTAAATATTTAAAAGCTTTGTATTAAAGTGTTGCAATGCATAAAAATATTGTAATATAGACAGAGACAAAATAATGTTTGATAGTTTACAAAACGTAACATTTAAAGTCAATGCTACATTTGAAAAGTGACAACACAGTTAAGAATTCAGATCCTGTGTATATAAAAAAGTACAATATGTAATCATTTTGAGACTATATATGTTTTGTACAGAAATGGCAGTTTGCCAAGCACATCAGCTCAGATTACAGCCAGCCCAGCAAGCTGAATAAAGACAGTGCTAACCAAGGAATGCATTTGTAGTTTTACTATTTATCCCAAAAAATTGTAGACAGTAATAATAAATTCTTGCAGCATTCAGTACTACTGGAAAGTTAAATGACGTCAGCTAAAGAAACAGTTATGATGAAACAGTGGGTGGAGTTTCACTCACAGAACAGTATGTTAATATCTAAGGGTCACATGATAAAATGTAAAAAGTTCAAAAGTTTAACTTAATTTTATGTAGGTGGAAAAATGCACAGTGTTATATTACTACTTTGAGTTTCATTTAAAATTAGTTCAGGAACTTGATATACCTATCAAGTTAAATGTAATTGCTACAGCCAAGACCTTAGGAAAACTGCCCATTTAGTGGTTAGACAGAAACAGATTTTGCAAGCATCAAATGCAAGTAATAAGATTTTTTTTCTGTATAGCCTGATATTGCAACAGTAAAACAGACTTCACTAGTCGCAGTAGTTAAAAAAGCTTGGGCATGTAAAAAAAAACTAATAAAGCTAGACAGGTTATTCAGTGTATCCTTGTCTGGACAGTTTACACCTCCTGTTCCAAGTAAAGTTGATTTATTGTTTTCTGAAAAAAGTGCACATAGTACATGAGTAAAGACAGGAAATATTGTTTGATTTTCAAATACAGGGCAGCACACTATGGTTGATGACTGGGAAAATAATGTAAGTGATGTACAAAGTTTGAGCCCAAATAATAATCAGAAGTATGCTGTAGCTCAGGTGAATGATGCCAGTGACATACCAGATTTTCAAAATATCTATAAAGGCTATAATAGTTCAAAACCAAATCAGTTAGTGAATTTGTCTTCATTCCACATTGGAAAGGATGACAGACCATACACTTCATTACTCATGGGAAAGGAATTGTGGCACAATGTGTTACTTGATACAGGGGCTTCAGTTTCAGTTACAAATAGACCTCTGACAGAGGATCCGAGTACAGTTTTCACACTATCAGGGTTTGAAGGGTCAAAGGTATCTGCAGTTATCAGCAAGCCGTTAAAAATTATTTTTTTTAAATAAAGCCAATCAGCCTAAAAAGAAAATAGCAAAATTATGGTTACATTCCCAGTGTGACAGTACCATTTTGGAAATGGACATTATGTCAAAATTAGGTGTTGTGTTAGATTTTAATAACAAGATATTGTAAAAAATCAGTTTGTCTACAGACTTGCAAGAGCTTATTAGCAACAATTGTTTATTTCATGCAGAAAAATTTATGTTTATTTTATGCGGAATAACGTAAATAAAGTCAGCACAGTAAGCCATGCTGCCAGGTCATATTTGTTAAAGCTGCATTTCATGCAGAAAAATGTAAATAAGGTCAGGCAATAAGCAATGCTATTAGAATATAATTGTTAAAAATGAAAATGTTATTTTAAGGACCTGATACTAAATACAGTCAAGAACTTTAGCTACCCAACCTTGCACAAGAAATAAAAAGAAGAGGTTTAAAAGGCCTAACTATAAAGAGGATACTTCATTAAAGCAGGCCTTCCTTTACCTCATCAGTGACTGAAACAATGCAGAGCAAAATTTAACAACTGTTTATGTGTTTCAGTTATTTCTTCAGTGTTTGTTTAAAGTTAAAATGTATGAGTTAAAGCAAGTATGTATGTTTTCAGACAATGTTCTCATACTTTCAGGTTCATGGTAACAACTGTACAGCAGTAGTAGTTTTCAGTCTATCTGTGTTCAAATAGATTCCAGTTTATTTGTGTTCAGGTAACACTGTCAAAATGTTCTCATGTTTTTAGACAATTTTACAATAGTATTAGTTTCAGTATATCTATGTTCAAACAATAATGGTTTGGTTCTCAGGATATAACATGTACCAGTTTCAGTTATGCTTTTATCTGTGTTTAGTTAACACTGGCAAATGATATTCTTTTAGTTTAGTTAGTTTCCAAAATATACACAGCTATTTTTAAATGTTCAATATATGCTAATGTAAATTTCAGTCAAGTTTCAGAATATGACATTCATATTCAGTTATGTGTTTACTTCACATTATTTAGTCATTAGTTAAGGGTAAAGTGGCAGACTTATTTGTAACAGGCTTATTACGTTATTCAGTCATTAGTTAAGGGTAAATTAATAGAATTATTTTTTTATAGGCTTATTAAAATAAGTTATTTAAATAATAGGTAGTAATAGTTATTCAGTATACCCAAGGTATAACAGGACAAGCTTAATTTGTTAAATAGTTTACAGAGTACAGTGCACTTTACATAATTATTGTACATTAGTCAAAAATTAAGGGCACTAACAGACAATGCAAAGGTATAGACTTAAAATACAGAAAGTATATGTTTTAGTAAACTATTATAGCTCATATTCATAAAAGTTAAGAAGGTAAGTAGCACTATAAAGCAAATTTAAATAAAAAATTATAGACACACATTAATACAAAATAAGGTAATTATGCTTCAAGACCACTTATAAAGTTATCTTTTTAGTGCAGATTTCAATTAGTCTTCAGAAAATAGCCATTATGCTTGATAAGCTATACAATATGTGGCAGCAAAATAAGCTGCCAAGAAAGGGATTCCTCTGTATCCAACACAGTGAAAACAAATTAAGGTAAAATATATATCAGAAGTGAGGCAAGTGGGCTCCATGGTTAAGGCAGATCTGTCAAGACATGCAGGGAGATGCTAATAAAAGAGAACAATGCAAAGTTACCAGTCAAGTCCCTGGGGAAAGGTTGTATGTGTACAAAACAGAACAAGGGCACTTTTGCCCTATGTACCAAAATTATTGGCTAAACAGCTGATAAAGTACAACCATCAGCTACTAGGTTATGTAGGTTTTCTGAAAATTTGGCCTATCATAAAGTATAAGTTTTAAAATCCTCAGCTAAAAATAACTATGTAAAGAAATGCAGGAGGATTGTATAATATGTTTGCAGACTAACCCTACGCTAAAAAAACCCCTCAATTAATCAAATCATAAAGTTAAAAAAAAATTCAATCCAAACAGACAATAAATGCTCAAGTGACACCTAATGGTCAAATTTAAAAATGCACGTTTATTCAAATCATAAAGTTAAAAGACTTCAATCCAAACAGGGCATACATGTTCAAGTGTCACCTAGTGGTCAAAATTAAACTTGCAGGTTTACTAAATAATTTTTTTTTTATTTTCAGATTATGAGTCAGGTAGCATAAAGCTGAATACAGTGGTTAGCAATATAAATGTAAGGTAACTACAGAAGTAGGTCCCAGCAGACTTTCATAAAGGACCTCAGGGGCAATTGTTAGATTAGGAACTTCCATTTTAAAGTAGTTATTAGACATTAGACAGGCTAAAGGATAAAATAAATTGTGTTTTATTTATGCATAAAAGATAGTTAAACAGAAAGAAAAATAATCTTGCTGGACAAGCATGGAGAACAGTTTATTAAAAAGAAAAGATAAGCATAAAGTGTGCAGACAGAATGTTCTTTTCTCAAGGGAAAGATACAATCTTGTCAGCTGCAAAATGTTATTTAATGGAATGTTGCACATACAAGACAAAGCCTGAGACCAAGGTTAGAAAAAGTATATAAGAAAAGTTACTGGACTGAAGCAATGTAATATGTTGTATTCAGAATAGCAGTTCAGTTAAGGTTAGTAAGTTAGGTTGACCTGTTACTTCAGAGAAGATGTCAAACACTCGAGCCTGAGTACAGAAAACAGGTCATCTAAAGACTATGTTAGTATGCATTGTTCAGGACAATGAGTATATAACGTGCAGCAACTTTGAACACTAATTGTTTATCAGTACTGTTAATGAAGACAGCATTCAAATATTGTGAACATGTAATAAAATCTTATTGAATAAACTATAGTGTTTGGAGACTTCCTTCTGAGAAGTGCACAAATCTTGGTTGGTAAAGGAAAGACTGGCACCTGTTCAGCACAAGCTGGGGTAATTAACAGATAAAGACTTGTTCTCAGTCTCATTGCATACAGTGTTTCCAGCTAGTTATGGTTGAGTACAGTATTATTAATTCTTACAATATTACTACAGTTTTTAAGGTAAAGTTGTTAGCATTTGTGGCTAAGGATTGTTTGGATTCATATTTTTACTTGTTAATATGGTAGTGGAGGGGGCAGTTGGTAATATGTTAATGGTATGAGTAGGGGGAGGGGGATGTGCCTTTTTTGATGGGACAGTTGAGAATATGTTAGGAATCTGTGTAGAGGGAGGATGATGTGTTCCTAGTGAGAGCAGCAATCCTCTCTATAAAGTATTTATTAAATGTTGCTATTTTGAGAGAGAGCAGGTTTGAGAGGGATACAGATCTTCTTTTGAGCTAGGATTATGTGAATACAGGACCACAATTCTTTTTTTTTGGATCATGTTTATGATTAAATTTTAGTTGGTCAGTTTCTTATCTTTGTATATTTGCTTTTTTAGCTTGATTACAAAGGTCCCTGTATCACTGAAAGTTTTTTAATACACTCCCTTCAACCCTTGTTTATTGGTGAGGGTGGATAGCTAGGTGGAGTTTTCTACTTTTACTCGTTTTATACACAGAGGAGCAAGGTTATTTAGGGTGTTTAAAAATGGTTTTAAAAGGTGTAACTCTATGATCAAATAGGAGAGTTTTTAGTACAGACCAGATGAAGGACCTTAGGATACTGTTGAATAAGTCTTTGTTAAATTTTGTGAGATTCCTGGTTGGTTTGAGTTGGTGGACATTGGGGAGATAAATGGTAAGTCTGTGCATGTATGCAGTGAGAAGGTCACTTAGGGAGTTACAACTAGTTCCACTGATAGTATATTTGCTGGAGTCTGAGACTAAAATCCAATCAAGAATTCTGCCCTTTTTACTTTTGTTGTATCTAGCAGGTGTTGTAATTAATTGAATCAAACAAATAGATTTATACAGGATAAGGGACTGTGAGAGATTGCATTTTGCCAATCAATACTGACATCACCCAGAATGATTTTTTTGTAAGTAATAGTACTAGATGCCCAGTAGAGAAGCTCTTTGAGTTTGGGCATGTTGTTTCCAGCTGGTGATGCAAGGTGTAATAATACAGATTGTTGTTATAAAGTTTAGCTTTAAAAGTGTTATGAGTATTTTCGCTGAGTGAAATCTGGGGATGAAGTTGGAATAAAAGATGAGGTTATAGGAGATGGGATACTGTAGGGTAATTCCACCTTCTTTTTTGTGGGGTTGGTCAGTCCTCATAATGTTATAGCCTAGAGGTAGTATTTCTGTATCTTACATACTGGATTTAAGCTATGTTTTAGTGATGGCTAGGATATCTGAGTAATAGAGTGATGCCCAGGCATATAGATCTATAATTTTATTACAAACACTACTAATAACTAATGTTACCAGACTTAATTTTTTGGCTAGATTTGTTCTTGACAGAGTGAGAGTATGATATGTCTGAATGGGAATGATTACATGGAAAATGTCTTTGTATAATGAGTAAAGGATGCATTAGATGAGGGGTGGCTTATAATTGAGGAGGGGGTATCTGGGCTGCTAGAGTGCTTGTAGGAACTGGTGGTGAATCCTCATTAAATAAATCAGATGTAAAGTATCCCAAAAAATCCCAAGAGCCTTTTAACAAATTAGGGACACTAGTCAAAGACTTTAACTTAAATCTATGTATTCTGCCAATGGGTGAGTTTTGGAATCATGGACAACTGAACTGCTTATTAAAGCTCTCTACCTTTGTGATTACTTGGAAACCAATGACATTAACATTGGTTAATTTATTCTTTTGTTCAAGATTTGCTTCCTGTTGGACTCTATGCATCCGATTCCAATATTTGGACAATATATGTGTATTATGGAATGACACCATTGACAAAATGAATGAGTTTTTGGAATATATTACTGATACTATATTTTATTTGAAATTTACATAGAATTATTTACTTAATAAGGTAGATTATTTAAATGTTACAATCTATAGGAATGAAGGGAAATTTGAATATAATGTGTAGTGAAAACCTACTTTCTGTAACTCTTATTTTCACTATAATAGTTGTCACCCAATTGCACAGAAAATCTTTAGTAAAAGTCCAGTTTATTGGGCTGGCTAGAATGGTCTGTAATGATGACATACTTTGCATGGAATGTCACAAACTTCAATGGATGTTTCTTGAAAAGAACTATCCAGAAAAAATCATGGATGATATTATATTTGAAGTATTAAGTGAAAGAAATATTACATTTAAGGCTCCACTGGGACAATAATTAGTTAGAAGTCAAGCACCTAGTGAAAATCCCTGTAAAGTGGTTGATAGAGCACTAGCCTGAAAATATCAACTCTTGATGTACCAAGTTAAATGTAGTGTGACTAGGAAGTGAGGTATATTACAATTAGACGATCTTGTCACAGGTGGTTGGTGTGCAGCCTAGGTTTATATTCAAAAGGGACAATAATATTAAGAATAACATGAAAACTAATAACAAAATATTAAGAAATAATACGAAAAGGATTAAAATAACAATAAATTGTGGTTCCTGCAATCAGTGTTACATATCTGAGTTTGATATAGCATAGATCATTGGGTACAACCAAAAGGTCAGACTTGTTAATGGTTGTAGCTGTAGGACAGCCAGTGTGATTTATGTGGCAATTTTTAATTTCTGTAAGGCATTTTATGTGGGTAAGATGGAAAGGTGCTTAATTAAAAGAATATTTGAATATATGAATATATATATATATATATATATATATATATATATATATATATATATATATATATATATATATATATCGATAAGGGCCATGAAAGCAATGCCCTTTATAGGCATTCACTCAGCTGTTAGAAATTAAATAAGTTTTGATTCGCCGGGCTATAAAAGGTCCCAAATAGTCCCAAGGGTGGCTACTGGGAGACTATGACTGAATATAAGGAACTACAATGGGAGATGAGATTAAGCGCCATGAATCCTACTGCTTTGAATGTTAAAGTTTTAATTGTCAGTATTCTGAAATTAAGGGCAGCTAATCTTTGAATGGATTTTGATCTTAGGTATCATCACAGGTATTTTAAATAAAATAAAATGTCAGTTTTATACAAGACAGTTTCTTAAATATTATTATTATACAGATTTATACCTGCTTTTAGTCTTTTTGCATTTGTATTTGCAGATATTTGTAATAAATATTTTATATGCTATGTATCTTTAAATGCCCTAACAATATGATCACATGGCAATTTATTCTGGTTATAAACTGATATCATTAACTAGGTTTTGATGAAGTCTTAGTAATTTTTGGACAGAGCAGCAGTCAGCCTGCTGGAATAAATATTTGTCTGTTTCTTAACAGACAGTTGCCTATCTTTTTAGATACAGTATTTATTTGATCAGTGGTTATGTCTGTAACCACTTGAAGAGGTCTGAGGGGCAAAAGATGGTTCAGAGAGTTAAATGCCTTGATCAGGGCAAGCATCTCCTTGATTTGTATGTGCTTGCATCTGTCCTTGGTGTCCCACATCCCCTGCACTTTTTTGTCTCCTGAAACTCATCCTCATACAAAGTCCAAAGAATCTGTGATGCCTGACTGCTTTGGAGCAAGCTGGGAGAAAGGGAGGCCCGGAATTAAGGATATCTGTTGACTTCACCAAAAGATTTCTCTTCTGACAAACCCAAGTTCTAGGAAATAAAAAAATAAATTATGTTAATGCTGGAGCCAGAGATATTTCAGGTATACTGCATCTTTCTTGTGTGGAGTCTTGCCAGGGTTGTTATGATAATCCTAAAGTTCTGAGGTATTCCCTCACAGTCACCAAAGTCTGAATGTTAAACTTTAAAAATAGATCTAAATAAATATCCACTTTTTTTCCTGTTGAAAAAAAGCTCTTTGATGTGAGGTGTCTAGCTGACATATCAGGAATACAATCCAGTCTGAAGGAGTCAGGAAAGACTTTTGAATGTTCTCTTGGAATTACAGGTTGTGTAAGAGATCTCTCACCCACAGAGAGATTCTTGTCACCTTGAGAATGACTCTGCAAAGATAATCAAGTCATCTAAATATGGAAAAAATGTGGATAGCCTGTAGCCTGCAATCTGCTATAATTGGAGCTATATGCTTTTTAAACACTCTTGGTGCCGTGGATAGTCCAAAGGGTAAGTCAGAGAACTGAGAATTTAATCCAGATGCACAAAACCTTAAGAAATGTCTGAAGTCTGGATGAATAGGGATGTGATGATAAGCATATTTTAAGTCTAGTGTTACCAGGCAACAAAAAGAGGAAGAAGTAACAGGTTGTGAAGCGACATCTTTTTGAATTTGGTCACTATCACAAAGAGTTTTAGGAAATAAAGATCTGGAAATGGACTCCATGCATTTTCTTTCTTTGACAATAGGAACATCCTTGAATAAAAGTCCTTCCTCATCTGGAAAGGAGGAACTGGTTCTATCAATCCTTGGGATAGCATGTAAGGAAGAAAAGGTGCAAACAAAAGAGTCTGATCTGCAGGATGAGGAATGACCCTCTATAAAGGAAGAATTACCTCCCAGTGCCATCGGTAACCTTGATGAATGATTTCAGAACCCATTTGTCTGAAACAATCTGTTGCCAAAAAGAAATAAAAGTAAGATTTATACTATCTGGATGAGACTAAAGCTTAAGGATGGGAGAGGGACTTTCAGAATTGTTGAACTGTCATTGGTTTTGGGAGGTTTGAGACTTCTTTTTGGATCCCCTTGCCATTTCTTCTTAAATATCTGTTTACCTGAATTTTGTTGAGGCTGTGTATTCTGTCTTTTTTTTATTTGCATGTGCCAAAAATGAATGAGGTGAAAGAAAATCCCTTAAACAATTTGGCAAAAGAGGGCTGAAAAATCTTAGAGATTCTTTGGATCAGCTTACCCCTTTTGTCACACCTTTTGATCACCTCTACAGTAGAGGTAGCCAAATACTAAATCTCTGTACAAGGGAGAATTTGAAATCTTATTTTTTACATCATATGGGAGGTTCTAAGAATTACAGCAATGCAAATATCCCTAAACCAGTATCAGTGACCATAGCCTTGGTAGAAGTATATACAGAGTCATGCACACAGTGTAAACAATGAGCAGTGGCCTGTGCAATAGAAGAAACTAAGTTATTTAAATTAGATTTTTCTTAACAAGAAGAAACTATAGGTAAAACAGTCTTATCCTTTCACACTTTGTCAGAAAAGACTTTAACATATGAGCCTGACAATTCAAAATTCTGGAAATCAAAGTTGCAGAAGTATACACTTTTTCCTTACCTATCAATAATTTTCCCATCTTTATTAGAAAGAGTAGGATTGGAATTAACTGAGTGGTTAGCAACAGTGGAATCAGCTAAGGCTATAGTTACTTGGTCAGGTCTGGGAATAATATATAAACATTTAAAAGACTGAGGAACTGTATGCATCTGCCTTTTAATGGACAGCTGGCTGACTATAAAGAAAATTGCAGGCAGTAAAACATGTCCTCTAAAGCAAACAGGGCAGGAGGAATGGGTATAGGTTGTGTAAAATCCTTTATTAACAAGTAACAGTATTTTTTGAGGGGATGAGAATCCTCAGTGTTCACCGACTGAAAATACTGGGCCATTCTAGCAATAGTCCCACAGAAAGAGAAACTGAGCTCTCTTCTGACTCTGCACCAGGAACCTGAGGACAAAACACCAAATCTATCCCTGCTATCTTCCTGCTCAGGTTCAGAATCCTGAATCTCTTCAGGAAAAGAGGAATCTTATCTTTTATTTATCAAAAGCTACTTTACAAGAAGGATAAATTGCCTCAATTAAACCCCGAGCCAGTCCCAGTAAACTACTCCTATCCAAAGAAATTTAAGGAGACATAGACACATGCCTTGTTTTCTGTTTCTGGGGATAATCATGTTACTAATGGTAGCAGCTGCTTCCCCAGGAGTGGGCTCTGCATTCTAACACAACAGATAAACCTTCCCTGCTCCCTCTCCAGGACTGACAAGAGTGGCTGTACCTTGCCCACTGAAGGGACTCCAATATCTGCAGAGGACATGGCTAACACATAGTACACAGTGATTGTAGGTACAACAACAGAGAGATCTGGGGGTAAAAGATGAGAGGGCTGAGGGACAACAAATAGCCACAGCAGAGTCAGTCACCTGTGGCTGAGTCAAACTGTTAGCTTGCTGTGGTGGCTAAGGCTGCTTGCTTAACTTTTTCTTTTTGTAGCTGAAAGAAAGACTGACCATGGAACCGGTAGTCTGTTCCATGGTCAAGCCAAAAATGTTGCCGCTTGCCTAGGGAAGACAAGCAGCAAATGCTAGTAAAACTACTAGTCCACAAAAGTTAGTATTTAGACAGAAAAACACAGTAAAAAACACACTAAAATACTATGGCAGCCCCACAATGGAAAAAAATAAAAACAATTTATCCACAGATAGTATATTTTCTGTTAGTATACAGTGCTGTTAAACTGGCAGGAAGAAATGAGTGCTCTGTGTAAAAGAACATTTCAGTCTCAAGACAGTCCATTAAGTAACAACACTCCTAGCTTTAAAACTATTTTTTTGAAGAGGAAAGTAATAAAACATCCAAAAAAGTAAGAAAATGTAAGGCTTTTTTCTCAAATGTATTTGCCCAACAAAGAAAAGCACAAGCCAACCTTCAATTCTCAAAAGCCTCAGTGGAGCATACTTTTCAGAGCTTTGCACCCAAACTTGTCTTTTAGACAGCTCAGCTCAAGTTGTTTGACATTTTGGGTGAGTGCCCTGAAGCTTTGGAAGCTAGCCATCTATTATATTCTTGGCAGGATATAGCTGCTAAATCACTGACAGGATGTCACCCATATAACTAAATTTATTGCACCAGTGAGCAATATGAAGAACATCTGCTAACTGCCATCCTGGCTTGGATAGGAATTCTGGAATCCAGTGAAGCAGAAGAAAGCTAGATACTTTGTACTAGAGACACAGAGAAAGAAAAAGCAGATAATCTTGATCTCATGTTGAAATTAGCCTGCACTCAAATGATTTGATGAAATAAGTTTTTTATAAATTTCCAGATTATATGGAAGTTACTATAAAGAATATCATGCCAAAGTGCATCTAATAGGGAATGATGATACCAAATAACCTCAACAGGCAGCAATCAGCTAGCCCTGAAAATGGATGGCGCTGGAGCACTGGGCCCATACCCAGCCATCGCTGGTGCTGGGAGCTGAGGGGGTATGCCATGATGAGTAGGAGGGCTGTTGTGGTGGCAATGAAGCCAAGGGCGAGCAACCGGGTGGAGCCACCTCAGGTGAAGATCTTGGTGGTACTAGCAAATATTCAAATGAGAGCTTTGAAGAGCGATGTGGGGAAGGGTTCCATGTGAACAGCAGTTGAACATGGGTCAGTTGGTTCTGAGAAATAGGCTAGCACTGTTATGAAGGGATGGGAGCTAGCCATTGTCACCCTCAAATGATCAAAAGGGAGTCGGGTTATGATCCCCTAATCTGGAGCGGTGGAGACAGGTTCCTCACTGCATCCAGTTCAGGGATGCAAACAATTCCATAGAAGGTGGTAGGGGCCCCAGGGAGAGTTCTCATTTCTTTATAAAGGACAGGGTGCCAAGGAATGGGTTCACCATGAGAGAGTGGTCTGTGCCCTGGAAAGCATCATGGTTCTGGCAGCATCAGGAGAGCTCTTGATGAGCTTTGAAAATCAAGGGAGAGTGTATAAGTCTTGCTACAGGCCATACCCAATATCTGTAGCAGGTCTCCAAGGTGAACAGTCTCTGGCATGTTAGAACAATGTAGATATTGAAGTTTACAAGCCATACCCATAACTTCCTGAATAAAAACTGACTCTAAAGATGGCTCGAGTGTGAAGCGGGTCTGGACACACCCCAAACCATGCCCCCCTCCTGGGGGGTGGGGGGACAGTCGCAGCAACTCTGGATGCATGCCTAGCCCTTCCTGTGGATCACACCGGCTATGGCAGGCACAGGTCCTGACACCATCGCATATCATCTGGCAGCTAGCAGCTGACTTAGAACAATAATATTTTAATATAATAAAAATAATAATAATAAAAATAATAATAATAATAATAATAAATGTTTAATAGTATTCTATTATTCTATTATTAAGAGTTGTATATAAGGTTAGTACTTTCAAATCTCCTGACCTCTATATTTATTATGTAGCAGTCAATAAAAGGCTACTGCACAGAGACCCAAGATAATAGGCTAATGTGAAATTTTGCACTTTTTTTAATTTTAACAGAATAAAGTAGCTGTATATGACATTTCATACTTTAAACCTGGAATTTTCCTCAAGGATAAGAGTTCTTTTTTAAGATGTTCATTTAGGACCTGGTCATACGTTTTGTCTACTGCTCAAAAGAAGGAATAAGTGTACTGTAAAGAACAGAGTTTGGTAGACTACTGCTATGGTCAGATAGTCTTGTCTCTTTATAAGACATAATTACATCATCTACATTAAAAGTTGTTGTGGGGAAAATGTATGTGAATTTACAAATACTGGTTCATGTTAGATAGTGAAATAAAATTCTTTAAAGAAATACAGCTTATTGTAAAAATAAAGCACTTTGGGTGAAATAATGCCTTGTGTAAAGTGAACTGCTTTTCTCTAAGGAAAGGCAAATGGATGATACAGTCAATAAAAGGCTAATACTAAGGTTTACCAGATCTTATTGTACCATACAAGTATCAGCAGAGAATGATAGCTTTTGGCAGAAAGCTGTCTCATCAGATCATATTTATTGGAGTAATCTGTGGTGTGCTGCAAGTTAGTTTTGTTTAACTAAGCAAAAAAAGGGTAGAATGACTACATATATAACATACTCATACTGAGCTAGTCGTTATATTTTCAGCAAGGTGCTTGCTGCCCTATCCTTTAGGGTCAAAATTAATCATCTTTTCAAAAAAAAAAAAGTTGACCTTACTGGTGTTTCAACTAATGGTTGTATTTTCAGACACACAGTTGTGTACTTCTGTGCGCGTATACTGGCAGGCACAGACGTACACGTAAACACACACATACAAGCACATACAAATATATATTCCCACTGCAAAAATCAGTTTGAGGTATGTTTTTTTTCTAATGATGTTTTCTATGAAATGCTACTGTGCACCAATGTGTGTTTTTTCACCTTCTCTAATCTTGTGTAACTGTGGAGTTGGTATATTCAGGAGCCCCCCCCCCCCAAGTGAAATGTGCATGGAGGCTTGCATACCTGGAGAAAACAAGTTTTTAAGTACCTTTAGTATAATAGTGCTTCAGTCAAATATGTTTGTAGCTTTAGAGGTGTTTAGTAGGTCAACTGCCTCAAGAGGCTATTTTAAACCTAGCTATGAATCTCCAGAACCAAATTACAGGATAAATTACCCAAGGGCATATAGTTGTATTTTGGTGGCAGAGCATTTACAAGCTGCCTCTGTCCAATAAACAGATATGTGTGACACGGGGGGGGGGGTTCAATTTCCCATCCATTAACATAGGTTATATTTGAATAATATCATGGATGAACTCTACATTGCATGTGTCAATAGCTGTTCTATAGCAGCAGTAGTCTCTGAGACATATATTTCTGTTGCAAATGAGGTTTAAGTCTTGGATCAGGTATTTCTAATGTTATTATATTTGTTGATGTGCAGCATGTCCATCAATACTGGATCAGATTATGCTCTATCAACCAGGCATAGATCATCTAGCAGTAGTCTGTATGAGACTGAGCATAAAGATAAGGCTTTGATGCACTCTGTGTATTCCATATGCTTTATATCTTATATTCGTTTTATAAGGAACTTCTGTGGATGTTGCAGTTGCTGCATATGTCAGGTAATGTACATACTAAAAGGAGCTTTGTACCCTATGATTGGTCTAATGAGTGCAGAGTACAGTGGTATAATGGTGTCTTTGGATCTGGTTGCCTTACCCTTGCTAATGAGTTTTGCAATACAGAATGATTTCCTTACAACAGTAGACATATTTTAGTCAAATTCCAGGACACTCTACATATGCTTCAAAGTCCCTAATCACTGTGTCTACTCTGAGGGGTGTCTTGTCTATGTGACAGTTTGCAGGAGAGGCCGACATTCCAAAAGATACTTTTATACATTTTTGTGACATTCAGGTCCAGACAATGGCTTTATCACAACTTATTAATTTGTCACAAACCCTCTTGGAGGATACAATCTTTGGGGGGACTATATAATCATCCAGAGCTTGCAATCATGTATAAACTTGGTTAACCAGAGGCTTGTAACATTAGCTCTGACTTCTGAAAAGTAGATGGCAAAAAGAAGCATCCTGGAACTGAGCCCTGAGGGACTCCACTGGTGACTGTCTTTTTGTGGAAGCAGAGTCCACTATCCTTACTTCTTGTGTCCTACCTGTGAGCCAGTCAGCTATCCAGCATGTGACATAGGGGGTCAGTCCTAGTTATCATGAGTTTTTTGACAATACTCAATGGTGTCTGGTCAATACAGGCAATGCATACCATTTTGCCTTCATGCATATATATATATAGAGACTTTCTTGAAATCTACCAGGTAGAGCAAGCATGATCTGCCCTTGACAGATAAAATCTGTGTTGGATCCAATGTCTGAAAATTTCCTATGTCTCTATTTTTAATATCCATGACAATTCTTTCCATAACTTTCCATGTGAGACTAGTCAGACTTATAGGTTTTTAATTGCCTGGGTCTGTAGAGGTCCAGTCTTTGTGCAGATTGATAACTGTTGCACTCCTCCATTTACTAGGTACAAAGACAGTGTGGAAGTAATGTTTCAACAGGGATCCTAAAGCGTCAGATAGATCAGGTTTTATGCCATTCTAGAGGCAACCAGAGATATTATCAGGGCCCATAAGTGCAGTAGTTTTTGGTTTAAAGAGCACATTGAGGACTTGCTCACCATTGACAGTCAGGGGAGTTATATTCAGTGATACATCTTAGGAGATCTGCGAGGGAACACCTTGGTGGAAATGGAGCTAAAATTGTCAGATAGTAGGTTTGTTATATCCTCCATTTCCATACAGCTAATTTTGCTTATAATTAGGTCAGCACACTGTTGTGTGTTAGCTTTGAGGCTGTGTACATAAGTGAAGAAAGCTTTATGGATGTCGTTTGTCTGCAAGGCTATCTATAACACAAATTTGGCTTTGTTGGATTTGATAAGATTCCTGGGTTTCTTATTTAGATTGATGAGGGTTTTTTTTGCCTTGCTAGGGATTTAATTTCATAGTTTAGTCAATTGTTTTCTTTCTTTT
Organism: Protopterus annectens; assembly: GCF_019279795.1. Taxonomy (NCBI): domain Eukaryota; kingdom Metazoa; phylum Chordata; order Ceratodontiformes; family Protopteridae; genus Protopterus; species Protopterus annectens. Next base: position 989,757,815 of record NC_056741.1, read on the forward strand.
ATCATATAGCTTATTAATATTGGTATTCCTCTAAGGCAGTTTGTTCTTTGAGTTAGTCCTATGCTTATTTCAGGTGGGTATGGCTGCCTCACTGCAGTTATTGGCATGATGGTACAGAATTTCTGTGAACAATTCCACACAGGCAATGGTGTCCATGTGGTTTGGGGAAGGAGGTCTTGAAATTTTGCCAGGGAGTCACTCAGTAATAGGTTCTTTGCTTTGGAATAATTTCTAAACATACTAGAGCTGGATGTGGTGACAGATTTTCAGTTGATATCAACGGAGAGTACTTTCTAATCTGACCTGAGAAGTGAAGACCTACCACTTGGATGACTGCAAAGGTTCTTCATGCTTTTGAGGATCAGATCATGGATGTTGGCACCCCTAACTATTATTGAGCAAACAACCACCAGTAGTGTAGCTAGGCTGGGGCAAAAGTGACAAATGTGCTTAGTACATTTGCAGATAAAACTGTGTGCTATAGCTCTGTGTGTGTGGTCTAACTGTAGCAACTGTTTGCTATATTGTAGCAAGCAGTTTGCTGCAATTACAATGAAAAAAACATTTAACTAAACCCAAACATTCTTTTGCTCGAGTCTATATTACAATATTGAACTCACAGGAGTTTGAACGTTGTAATATTGAACCGTAAAGTTCGAAACCCAATAACAACGAAAACACAGAACAGCCTGTTCCGTAAAAAAAAAAAAAACGTACACTTTAAACTAAAGTGGGGGCCTTTGCCCCCTACACCCCCTTTTACAAGCTTGACGTTGCAATATAGACCCTTGTGCTCCATGAATGATTTAAACTGTAGCAACTGCTTGTTAAATTTAGAGTAATAAATTTAGAGCAAGCAGTTTGCTACATCTTAAGAGAGATTTCTTTTTTAAAATAAAACCTGAGCACCCTAGTGCTCTCTGCAGGGTATAAACCTTAACAAGTTTTGCTACATCTGTAGCAAGCAGTTTACTACAGTTTAAATGTAAAAAAAATGTATATTTTTAACTAAAATCTGTACGTTGCAGCACTCTATACAGAATATAAACTGTAACAACTGCTTGTTCTGCTATTCAAAACACAGACATTTTGCTAAAATGAGTATAATAGTATTAGAAGTGCTTACAAATTAAAGTGAAATGTTTTAATTAGAAACTTACAAGTCATCTGACTTATATGGGTGTTTTGTGAAAAGGTTTTGCCTATTTATTTTTGATGAAAACCTGAATTAATATTGATGGAAATGCTTAACTTTTATTAAATTTTAACTGGGTTTTAAACGTATGCAGTGCATCTGTTTTAGTTTTGGTTAATCTATGTATCATAAGCATGGTCACTGGTAATTCATTTTTTCTTGTGTTGGAATTCTAAGACTGCCATACCTCTCAAGTGCACCATGTTGTTAGGAATGTTCTTCATTGTGAGTCTTAAAATGTCCATGTTCCTCACAGCTCCATATTGGCAGACTCTGCCATGCATTGTGTTAAGAAGTTTTTAATTGGCAGCCATAGCAATGATATTAATTCATCAACAGAATGTTTTGTAAGCATAAAGTTACATGTTTTACTCATCCTGTGAGCCTCTTAGAGGAAGATGTTAACAAGCTGTTAGTAAGTGTTTCACATTTCGCTCATCTGTTCCACGTTATGAGAGGTAGTGTTCTATATTTGGGAGAAGGAAAGATGAGAGCTATGAAGAGTGCATCGAACAGATACATACTGAAATTTATTTGCAAATACTTGTTCTGTTTTTTTTTTCTATCACGTAATAGTTTTTGGGCTGAATTTTTATTTGTCCTCTAAAGCAGAAAAAAAAAATCAATGTTGAATTAATCTGAACTGCGACATAAAACAATCCTCCAAGGGGATGGAAAGGATAAGTTGTGGTTTATATAGGGTCTACAGCATAGCAAAGGAATACAAATATTACAGCTTATATTGACATAGTTAACTTTCAAATACCTGACAAATTATATTGACAATGTTAACTTACAAATGCGTGTTTATAATCCATGAGGAGCTGCCATTTCATGCTATCATTATGAGTCATAAAATCACAAATTATATGACATATTTCTAATTTTAAGAACCAACTTCATCTGAAGGCTCCATGTTGTTTAAAAGCAATATACTTGACAATCTGTAAGGCTAGTTTGCATCTGTTTACATCCCTGATGTAAAAGTAGACAAACTCCTCACTTTCAAAATTCTAAGCCATTGTGAATACCCCAAGATGGAGGAAGTAGTTTAAAATTTCTACACTTGATTCCTTTGGCACTCAAAGATTAATGCCGGACATTCTAGAGCTATATTTAAGGTAAAATTGATCTAACTATTATTTAAACCATTGCATCTAATACATTTCATTACCCAGTATGATCTCTTCTCACAGAGTAACCAGTTCTCTTTCATGCCTCACAATTTCATGTCATTCATTCATTCACCAGAAGTACAGTATATTGCACTCTACTGTGTATGCTCTTCCAATGTGTATAGTGCATAGCAAGGTAACTAATAGGCATGTCATCTAATGTTTTTCTGTCTGATGCTTTCATAGTGACAAAGGAAGTGAAACATATAAATAATGTATTATACTTATGGAAGTTATTTCAGAGCTAAGTCTGATATCTCAATATTCTCTTCTTTATAGAGGAAACAAAAGATGTGACTTGTGAATGGGCAGCATCCATGCCTCACACATTAACTGCAACTCAGTGCTCATACGTTGTTATACAATGTACCTTTAATTACCCTGGTCAGCAGAAGCCATCCACTGACATTACTACAATCTGGATAAAAGATGGAGAAAACATTTATGACAGCAGATTGAATACTAATTCCCAAGACAAATACCTTCTAGTTGGAGATGTGGGAAAGAAGAATTGTTCTTTCACAATTAAAAAATTCATACCCAAAGATAAAGGCAATTATTGTCTAAGGGTAGAAATAAAAAATTTGGATAACTATACTTATACAAAGAGCTGCTGTTCTATTACCATCCCTGGTAAGAATTTAACATGTTTAATGTTTTATAATTGTTTCATCATATATTACTTTTAGATTTATTGTAATATTCCACTGAACGTTAATACTTGAAAAAAATATTAAAATTCTTATTCAGATCTTTGATTATTTTGCAAATAGCTAACTGACTGCAAATATTAGATTGTGAAATCAATCATCCCATTGTGTGAATTGTGTGAAAAGATGAAAACGCTTACTGTTTTATGCTTTTTCTACTCAGATTTGAGATTTTTTTCCTACCCGGCTTTTTATTTGTATTGTGATTATCATTTTCCCAACTTTTTGAGTAATTTCATGTTTGGAATATATAAAACTTCTGGGCTTGGAATGGAGGGGGTTCTCTTTACAGTGGAAAAAAAAACTGTTGTTGGCGTTAATGTGTTTGTTGGTATGTGTGCTGTGGGGTGTTAGCATTTATGTGTATGTAGTGTGAGACTGTATGAATGCAGATTTTGAGTTTGTAGTTTGCACAAAATATTGATAAAACTGAAGTTACACCAGGGAAGGGTATACGCCCTTTTCCCAATGTTGTTCAACCCCAGAGTTGACATATAAAATTATCAGGGGGTGTGGGGGTGCAGGGGAGCTTGTCCCCCTCCAAAAACATTGAGTTGAGATGCATTTTCTGTTTAGGTATTTTTGACTGTCAATATTTTGAACATTAGATATTTTGTGCATCAATATTTTTGCTGTCAATATTTATGTTATTCTGGCAAGTGTCACATACATATATGGATGTGTGTGTGTGTCTCTCTCTCTCTCTCTATATATATATATATATATAGAGAGAGAGAGAGAGAGAGAGATAAATTTGTAAAACATAGTGTTTTAAAGATGTGTTAATCATTATGCATGACTAATTATTTGCAAGTCAAGTCTACATCTCTTCTCAAACAAATTAAACAATGAGCACTCAGCAAGTACAAAACCTCAGATAGGTAAGCACTAAGATATATTTTTTTACTTTACATTAGGATTATATTTATGCACATTTTCTATACATAAAAATTGCTACCTTATTTATAAGCTGTTTAGTTGTTTTTCCTACTACATCCTCCATCACTGCATTCTCCGTCACATTCTGAGTATGTACAGTACTGATTTCAGGGGTGTAGCAGTCTCTGTATTCCTCTATAAATGTCTGAATCTCAGTAATTCATTTTATTGTTCCAAGCTGATATATTTTGCTCTTGGCAGGAATTTTATTGCTCACCTGTGCTGTGCATCCATATCTAATATGCTTACTTTCAATAAACTATGGGGGGTCCATTGCTGCAGTTTTGTACCCATTCAAGAAGGTTGTTTCCAAGTTGCTTTTCAGCTAGGTATAGCTTGGGAACACCAGTACATTCTTCCATTTTAAGCAGCAGTTTCCCCTTTGAGTGCTGTATAATACCTGCTTAAAATTTCAGAATATGTAAGCCTTTTGGCTTTATGAGACAGCATGTGAATGTCACTTCTTTTAGCAAGGTGAACTTGAGCAAAACTGTCTCAGCCAAGTAATAAAGCCTTTTAGGCATCATATATAATAAACAGTTTGCAAAAATGTTTCATCTGGTTTGAGTCATTACTCAAGGTTTGCAAGATGGCTATGGAAAATGTGGGTATTCTTCCTGTCATGTCTGCCCTTCAAGAAAAGTCCCCCAGATTTAATAAAAAATGTGTAGGAATAGTGAAAGGCCTACATGGAAGGTACTGAAGCCATGCATGCATATACCCCCTCAGCAGCATGCCTTGCATATTAATGAAGGTGCACTACTGAGGGAGAGCCATGTTAGACTGTTACTGAATCAGTGTAGGGGGTGTGTTACTGTGTCAGGAGATGAGTGACACACCCCCTGCACTGTGAAAGTGCCAGATATTCAGTGTACGGCACTGAAATAAAAAAGTTATTTTTTTTTTTAATTGTGTTTGCACAGTGTGGCGCTTTGCAGTGGACACGTGCTAGACATCTAAAAATGGAAATCAGATACATGTAATTATGAGTGAAAATGTCAAGTTTAAGCATAGGTGAGCAGGTTTGTGTGGTGAGGCGTGGTGCTCAGAGGTGCTAAAATGTAGTGGAGAGATACATGTAAAAGTATAACAACAGTTCACAAAGCTACATAGCCGAATGGTTAGAGTGACAGCCTTCTGCACAGTAGGTGCAATGTTCAAATACAATATATAATTCTAGCAACAGTCCCACAGAACGAGAAACTAAGCTCTCCTCTGACTCTGCACCCGGAATCTGAGGACAAAACACCGACTCTATCCCAACATCTTCCTGCTCAGATTCAGAATCCTGAATATTTTCAGAAGAAGAGGAATCCATCTTTTATTTATCAAAAGCTACTTTACAAGAAGGATAAATTGCCTCAATTAAACCCCGAGCCAGCCCCAGTAAACTACTTCTATCCAAAGAAATTTGAGGAGACATAGACACATGCATTGTTTTTGGTTTCTGGGGACAACCATGTTACTAATGGTAGCAGCTGCTTCCCCAGGAGTGGGCTCTGCATTTTAACACAACAGATAAACCTTCCCTGCCCCCTCTCCAGGCCTGACAAGAGTGGCTGTACCTTGCCCACTGAAGGGACTCCAACATCTGCAGAGGACATGGCTAACACATAGTCCACAGTGGTTGTAGGTGCTACAACAGAGGGATCTGGGGGTAAAAGATGAGAGGTCTGAGGGACAACAAATAGCCACAACAGAGTCAGTCACCTGTGGCTGAGTCAAACTGTTAGCTTGCTGTGGTGGCTAAGGCTGTTTGCTTAACTTTTTCTATTTGTAGCTGAAAGAAAGACTGACCATGGAACCAGTAGTCTGTTCCATGGTCAAGCCAAAAATGTTGCCCCTTTCCTGGGGAAGACAAGCAGCAAATGCCAGTAAAACTACTAGTCCACAAAAGTTAGTATTTAGACAGAAAAAACACAGTAAAAAACACACTAAAATACTATGACAGCCACACAATGGAAAAAAAAATAAACACAATTTATCCACAGAAAGTATATTTTCTGTTAGTATACAGTGCTGTTAAACTGACAGGAAGAAATGAGTGCTCTGTGTAAAAGAACATTGCAGTCTCAAGACAGCCCATTAAGTAACGACACTCCTAGCTTTAAAACTATTTTTTTGAAGAGGAAAGTAATAAAACATCCAAAAAAGTAAGAAAATGTAAGGCTTTTATTCTCAAACATATTTGCCCAACAAAGAAAAGCACAAGCCAACCTTCAATTCTCAAAAGCCTCAGTGGAGCGTACTTTTCAGAGCTTTGCACCCAAACGTATCTTTTAGTCATCTCAGCTCAAGTTGTTTGACATTTTGGGTGAGTGCCCTGAAGCTTTGGAAGCTAGCCATCTATTATATTCTTGGCAGGATATAGCTGCTAAATCACTGACAGGATGTCACCCATATAACTAAATTTATCGCACCAGTGAGCAATATGAAGAACATCTGCTAACTGCCATCCAGGCTTGGTTAGGAATTCTGGAATCCAGTGAAGCAGAAGAAAGCTAGATACTTTGTACTAGAGACACAGAGAAAGAAAAAGCAGATAATCTTGATCTCATGTTGAAATTAGCCTGCACTCAAATGATTTGATGAAATAAGTTTTTTTATAAATTTCCAGATTATATGGAAGTTACTATAAAGTATATCATGCCAAAGTGCATCTAACAGGAAATGATGATGCCAAATAACCTCAACAGGCAGCAATCAGCTAGCCCTGAAAATGGATGGCGCTGGAGCACTGGGCCCATACCCAACCATCGCTGGAGCTGGGAGCTGAGGGGGATATGCCATGAGGAGTAGGAGGGCTGTTGTGGTGGCAATGAAGCCTAGGGCAAGCACCAGGGTGGAGCCACCTCAGGTGAAGATCTTGGTGGTACTAGCAAACATTCAAATGAGAGCTTTGAAGAGCGATGTGGGGAAGGGTTCCATGTGAACAGCAGTTGAACATGGGTCAGTTGGTCCTGAGAAATAGGCTAGCACTGTTATGAAGGGATGGGAGATAGCCTCTGTCACCCTCAGCCGATCAAAAGGGAGTCGGGTTATGATCCTTTAATCTGGAGCGGCTGAGACAGTTTCCTCATGGTATCCAGTGCTGGGATGCAAACAATCCCATAGAAGCTGGTAGGGGCCCCTGGAAGAGTTCTCATTTCTTTGTAAAGGACAGGGTGCCATGGAATGGGCTCACCATGAGAGAGGGGCCCATACCCTGGAAAGCATCATGGTTCTGGTGACATCAGGAGAGCTCTCTGCGACCCTTGAAAATCAAGTGAGAGGGTATAAGTCTTGTATCCGGGCATACCCATGTCTGCAGCAGGTCACCAAGGTGAACAGCTTGTAGCATGTTAGAACAATGTAGGTAAGGGAAGTTGACAAGCCATATCCATAACTTCCTGGAGAAAAACTGGCTCTAAGGCTGGATCGGTCTGGCTTGAGTGTGAAGCGGGGCTGGATACTCGCCATGGCTGGCTGAGGTGTCACCCCCTCACCATGCCTCCTCCTGGGTGTGGGGACAGTGGCAGCAACTCTGGATACATGCCTAGCCCTTCCTATGGATCCTCCTGTCTATGGCAGGCACTGGTCTTGACCACAATCGCATATCATCTGGCAGATAGCAGCTGACTTAGAACTGGTGCAGACCAGGGGAATCTGAATGTTTAATAATATTTTTATATTATAATAATAATAATAATAATAATAATAAATGTTTAATAGTATTCTATTATTCTGTTATTAAGAATTGTATATAAGGTTAGTACTTTCAAATCTCCTGACCTCTATATTTATTATGTAGCAGCCAATTAAAGGCTACTGCACAAAGATCCAAGATAATTGGCTAACATATGAACTTTTGCACTTTTTTTAATTTAATTAATAACAAAACCCTGCTCTGCATATCCAAAGTCAACAATTCTGCAGGGAAATTTCTTTTCTCCCACACTATTGCTAGGGAAAGGAATAACGTCCCCCAAAATATCTCCTCAGCAACATATATCTCACTTTTCAAAAAGTCACTCAAGTCACACCTCTTGCACCCATGGCTCTGTCTTTGCATCACATAAATGCTTTCCTGCTCTCCACCAAATCTTGTTACTCTCCTCTCTTCACTGCTTATCATCTCTATTATACAGAGCTCAAATACTCCCACACAGGGCTACCATCTTACAATTTATTTTTATCTTGTCAGATGTCTCCTTCATGCCATCAGTTATGGATTGCATCAGTCAATGTGTGTTTAGTTCTACCATCACTGACATCCAGGATGTACTATGTATAAGCTAAACTTCCTTAGAACACTCTACTGTATGTTATATCTCTTTGACTGTATACATTATATAAACTAATACATGAGAAATCTCCTTGATTGTATATATACAACTGTACAAAATTTTTCTGTTGTAAATTGTGTTGTTGTGGAGCTTTTCTCCCCGGGCGTCCACTGTAAATGGACCTCGTTCCAGTCGGACTTGCTCGGTAAACAAATGTAAAATAAATAAATAAAATAAATAAATAAGATTTCAGCAGAATAGAGTAGCTACGGATGACATTTCATATTTTAATCCTGGAATTTTCCTCAAGGATAAGACTTCTTTTTTTAAGATGTTCATTTAGGTGCTGATCATATGTTTTGTCTCCTGCTCAAAAGAAGGAATGAGTGCACTGTAAACAACAGAGTTTGGTGGACTACTGCTATGGTCAGATAGTTTCATCTTTTAATAAGACATAATTACATCATCTACATTAAAAGTTGTTGTGGAAAATGTAAATGAATTTGCAAATACTGATTCATGTTAGATAGTGAAATAAAACTCTTTAAAGAAATACAGCTTATTGTAAAAATAAAGCATTTTGGATGAAATAATGCCTTGTGTAAAGTGAACTGCTTTCTCCTATGGAAAGGCTAATGTATGATACAGTCAATAAAAAGCTGATAGCTAAGGTTTGCCAGATCGTATTGTACCATACAAGTATCAGCAGAGAATGATAGCTTTTGGCAGAAAGCTACCTCATCAGACCATATTTATTGGAGTAATCTGTGGTGATCTGCAAGTTAGTTTTGTTTAACTAAGCAGAAAAAGGGTAGAATGACTACATACATAACATACTCATACTGAGCTAGTCCTTATATTTTCAGCAAGGTGTTTGCTGCCCTATACTTTAGGGTCAAAATTAATCATCTTTTCCAAAAAAAAAAAGAAGTTGACGTTACTGGTGTTTCAACTAATGGTTGTATTTTCTGCACACAGTTGTGTACTTCTGTGCGCATATACTGGCAGACACACATGCACACATAAACACACACATGCAAGCACACACAAATATATATCCACCCTGCAAAAATCAGTTTGAGGTATGTTTTTTCTAATGATGCTTTCTATGAAATGGTACCCCAAGTGAAAGGTGCACGGAGGCTTGCATACCTGGAGAAAACAAGTTTTTAAGTACCTTTGGTATAATAGTGTTTCAGTCAAATATGTTTGTAGGTTTAGAGGTAGTGTTTAGTAGGTCAACCGTCCCAAGAGGCTTTTTTTAAACCTAGCCATGAATCTCCAGAAATAAATGACAGGTTCATAGGTTCATAGGTTCATAGGTTCATACTAGGCTATCTGCCCTAGGGCATTTATAAGCCTAGCCAGAGTGTGTTTGGCTTTCGCCACCCATTTTAAATTAATTTTGCTATGCGTTTTTTGAGGTTAGTATACTGTGCCTCTGTCTAACAGTGTCACAGAAGTGATAGCCAGGGTAAACCTACGATCTCCCATCCACTCATCAAGATTCCTCTTGAAGAGAGTCAATGTGGGACTCTGCCTAACCTGGACTGGGATTTTATTCCAGAGTGAAGGGAGCCTCTGGGTTATGAATCTGTCCCTCCAGCATGTCCTATTTATTTCAGTGCTGAGGTTCAAGTCTCTCGAGCGCGTAGCTCGATGGGATTTGGATTTTCTGAGGTGCAGCATGTCCATTAATTCTGGGTTGGACATGGCTTTATACGTCAGGCACAGACCGCCTCTGAGCAGGTGGTATGCCATTGAGTAGAGCTGGAGTTTCTTTAACCGGGCAGCATATGGCATCTGTTTGAGCCCTTTGATCCTCTTGGTGAGGTACTTTTGGGGTCTTTCCAGTTGCTGCAGGTGTCTGGTAAGGTACATCCCAAAAGGGGCATTGTACTCAATTATGGGCCTGATGAGGGATGAGTAAAGAGGTACGATGACCTCCGCTGATCTAGATGTGAATCCCTTCATGATTAGGTGGGCTATATAAAATGGTTTTCTAACCACTTTGGCCACGTGGTTGTCAAATGAGAGATTGCTATCAACTTGGGTCCCCAGGTCCCTAATGACTTCTTCTGTACTTAATGGATTACCACCTATGTGGTAATTTGTGGGCACTTTGTTTTTGCCAAAGGGGATGACTATACACTTTTTGGCGTTTAGCTTGAGGCCATGGCTCTGACACCAGTTGTCTGTTTCTATGAGGCCCTTTTGGAGGATGCTTGTGTCGGCTGGAGAGTTGATTATGGCACCCAGTTTGCAGTCATCTGTGAACTTGGTCAGCCACAGTCCTTCTGTGTTGGCCTGTACCGCGAGAAATATATACCGAACAAGAGAGGTCCCAGGACTGAGCCTTGTGGGATGCCACTTGTAACTGGTTTGGAGTCTGACATGGCTCCAGCAATTCTAACCATGTGGGTTCTGTCCTTGAGCCAGTTTGCAACCCATCTAGTGACAGAGGGGTTTATATTTAAGCTGGTGAGCTTATCTATAATGCCCAAGTGGGGTATTGTATCGAAGGCTTTGTGAGGTCCAGGTAGGCTGTGTGGACCACCTTCCCTCGTCAATGGCCTTGGTGACTGTTTCAAAGAAATCAACCAGGTTTAAGAGGCAGGATCTGCCCTTAACAAAGCCAAACTGGGTAGGATCCAGTGTCTGTAGGTCCCCAATATCTTTATTTATGAGGTCCATGATGATCCTTTCCATAGCTTTGCAGACCAAGCTAGTCAGGCTTATGGGGCGATAGTTTCCAGGATCCGTTGAGGCACCACCTTTGTGGAGAGGGACCACTGTTGCTGTACGCCACTCTTTGGGTACATATCCTGTAGTAAGGCTAAGATTGAACAGTAGTTTTATGTTTGGGTTTAGCTCTTCTTGGAGTTCATGTAGGACGCAGCCGGGACACCATCTGGTCCCATTGATGCTGTGTTTTTGCTTTGGAGAGGCGGCTCTTACCTGAGCATCTGAGATGTCAGGGGCAGCACTCTGTTGGGATAGATATTTGCCCTTTGGTGGGGAGAGGGAGAAGTTTGCACTGAACCTGTCAGCTAGGATGTTGGCAATGTCTGTGGGCTCGGTGTATTTTTGTCATTTTGGACTAATTCTGAGCATATCTGGGAATTCCCACCCAGGTTCCTAACATAACTAAAGAAAGCCTTGTGATTATCCTTAGTGTCCTGTGCAATTTTTCTCTCAAAGCTGGCCTTAGACGATTTTATGAGTGCCCGTAGTTTTTGCTAATACTGATCAGAGATGCCTTCCCTTTTGGGATTTTGCTCTATCATGTAGTAGCTTCCTCCTTCTATTGTATAGTTTGTTTATGGCTGGGGTCCACCAGACAGGACGTCTGCCTTTGGAGGATTGGGTCTTGGTTTTATTTGGGATTGCATTATCCATGCATTCCTGAAGGTGTTCATAGAATGCGTTTATAAAGGATTCTGCGGTCTGGGCGTATTTTCCACAGGCCCAGGGGCTTTGAAGGATTTCGCCTCGGTTTTGAGGTGTGTGAAATTTGCTTTAGAGAAGTTTTTCACTGTGGTTTTCTGGGCAGGGGTGGGGTCGGGATGTGAATATCCAGTGAGATTAGTTTATGGTCTGATCTTACCAGTGAGGGATACACTTCTGGTCTGGAGCATAGTGTCCCCATGTTGGTGATGATCAGGTCCAGTATGTTTTCCCCTCTTGTGGGAGTGGTAACAAGTTGTTCCATAGCATTTGAGTTTATAAATTTTAGGAACCTTTGGGCTAGGGTGTTGGAGCTAGAGTAATGCTCCCAGTCTATGTTTGGGTAGTTGAAGTCGCCCAATATAATGGTGTTTGGAGAGACCTTCATATTTTCCAGTATTCTCAGGAAGGCCAAGTGGGGTTCCTGTGTTTGGGAGGGTGGTCTGTAGCAGGCTATAAACTGGAAGGCAGTTTTACCCACAGTTAGTTGCACATGGATAGTCTCTGATGCTTCGTGCTGTGCCACCAACCTGGAGGTGTGGGTACCTTTGACGAATATTGATACTCCCCCTCCTTTTGTGGTTCGGTCCAAGTTTTGGGGCCGAAAAGTATGGTATGAGGTATAACCTGGTAGTGCTGGGGTGCTCTCGGGAGCCTTGAACCAGGTTTCTGTTACTGCACAGATATCGATGTTCTCCATGCTAAGGAGAGTTTCGAGTGCGTGCATCTTGAGGTTTAGACTTCTGGCGTTGAGTAGCATTACTCTTAGTTTCTTATCCCTTGTGATACCTATGGAGGTGGGTTTGTCTTTTGAGCCTTGCCTAAAAAAGGCACTATGGGGGTAGCAAGAGCCTTTGCCAATATCCGAAAGCCCAGGGGTGACAGGTGCAAGCCGTCCCTAGCGAAGCATCGTGGCTTGTTGAGCATGTCATCCCAGGCTGACAGGCATTGGATCCCCTTTGAATGACACCAACACTTAAGCCAATTGTTGAAATTGATCAGGGGGAAATCTTTAGGGGGACTATATAATCATCCAGAGCTTGCAATCATGTATAAACTTGGTTAACCCAGGGGGATATAGTTGTATTTTGGTGGCAGAGCATTTGCAAGCTACCTCTGTCCAATAAACAGATATGTGTGACACCGGGGGAAATTTTCAATTTCCCAACCATTGGCATCGGTTATATTTGAATAATATGATGAATGAACTCTACTTTGCATGGGTAGATAGCTGTTCTAAAGCAGCAGTAGTCTCTGAGACATATATTTCTGTTACAAATGAGGTTTAAGTCCTTGGATCAGGTATTTCTAATGTTATTATATTTGTTGATGTACAGCATGTCCGTCAGTACTGGGTCAGATTATGCTCTATAAACTAGGCATAGATCATCTAGCAGTAGTCTGTAGAAGACTGAGCATAAAGCAAGGCTTTGAGGCATTCTGTGTAGTCCATGTGCTTTATATCGTATATTCGTTTTATAAGGAACCTCTGTGGATGTTCCAGTTGCTGCATATGCCAGGTAATGTACATACTAGAAAGAGGTTTATACCCTATGATTGGTCTAATGAGTGCAGAGTTCAGTGGTATAATGGTGTCTTTGGATCTGGTTGACTTACTCCTGCTAATTAGTTTTGCAATATAGAATGATAAAATGATTTCCTTACAACAGTAGACATATTTTAGTCAAATGGCAGGACACTGCCTACATATGCTCCAAAATCACTAATCACTGTGTCTACTCTGAGGGGTGTCTTGTCTATGTGACAGTTCCCAGGAGAGGCCAACTTTCCAAAAGATACTCTTATACATTTTTGTGACATTCAGGTCCAGACCATGGCTTTATCACAACTTATTAATTTGTCACAAACCCTCTTGGAGGATAAAATCTTTAGGGGGACTATATAATCATCCAGAGCTTGCAATCATGTATAAACTTGGTTAACCAGAGGCTTGTAACATTAGCTCTGACTTCTGAAAAGTAGATGGCAAAAAGAAGCATCCCAGAACTGAGCGCTGAGGGACTCCACTGGTGACTGTCTTTTTGTGGAAGCAGAGTCCCCTATCCTTACTTCTTGTGTCCTACCTGTGAGCCAGTCAGCTATCCAGCATGTGACATAGAGGGTTAGTCCTAGTTTTTATGAGGTTTTTTGACAATACCCAATGGTGTCTGGTCAATACAGGTAATGTGTACCATTTTGCCTTCATGCATATCTATACAGACTTTCTTGAAGTCCACCAGGTTGAGCAAGCATGATCTGCCCTTGACAGATGAAATCTGTGTTGGGTCCGATGTCTGAAGATTTCCTGCGTCTTTATTTTTAATATCCATGACAATTCTTTCCATAACCTTCCATGTAAGACTAGTCAGACTTATAGGTTTCTAATTGCCTGGGTCTGTAGAAGTCCAGTCTTTGTGCAGATGGATAACTGTTGCACTCCTCCATTTACTAGGTACAAAGACAGTGTGGAGGTAATGTTTGAACAGGGATCCTAAAGCATCAGATAGATCATGTTTTATGCTATTCTGGAGGCAACCAGAGATATTATCAGGGCCCATAGGTGCAGTAGTTTTTGGTTTAGAGAGCACATTGATGACTTGCTCACCACTGACAGTCAGGGGAGTTATAGTCAGTGATATATCTTAGGAGATCTGCGAGGGAACACCTGGGTGGAACATGAGCTAAACTTGTCAGATAGTAGGTTTGTTATATCCTCCATTTCCATATAGCTAATTATGCTTATAATTAGGTCAGCACACTGTTGTGTGTTAGCTCTGAGGTTGTGTACATAACTGAAGAAAGCTTTATGGTTGTCCTTTGTCTCCAAGGCTATCTATAACACAAAGCTGGCTTTGTTGGATTTGATAAGACTCCTGGGTTTCTTATTTAGATTGATGAGGGTTTTTTCTGCCTTGCTAGGCATTGCATTTCTTAGTTTAGTCAATTGATTTCTTTCTTTTATCATATAGATTATTAATAATGACATTCCTCTAAGGTGGTTTGTTCTTTGAGTTAGTCCTATGCTTATTTCAGGTGGGTACAGCTGCCTCAGTGCAGTTATTGACATGATAGTATAGAATTTCTGTGAACAATTCCACACAGGCCATTGTGTCCACGTGGTTTGGGGAGGGAAAGCTTGAAATTTTGCCAAGGAGTCACTCAGTAATAGGTAGTTTGCTTTGAAATAATTTCTAAACATACTAGAGCTGGATGTGTTGACAGATTTTAGTTTGATATCAACAGAGAGTGCTTTCTTATCTGACCTGAGAAGTGAGGACCTACCACTTGAATGATTGCAAAGGTTCTTCATGTTCTTGAGGATCAGATCGTGGATGTTGGCACACCTAGCTGTTGTTGAGCAAACAACCACCAGTTGTGTAGCTAGGCTGGGGCAAAAGGGACAATTGTCAGTGCATTTGCAGTTAAAACTGTGTGCTATAGCTCTCTGTGTGTGACATAACGGTAGCAACTGTTTACTACATGGTAGCAAGAAGTTTGCTGCAATTTCAATGAAAAAAAAAACATTTAACTAAAACCCAAACATTGTTGTGCTCGAGTCTATATTACAACATCGAACTCACAGGAGTTAGAACATTGTAATAACGAACCGTAAAGTTTGAAACCCAATAAAAACGGAAACAGAGAACAGCAATTTTTTCCCAGTGAAAAAAATCACTGTTCCGTAACAAAAAAAAAAAAAAACAACTTACACTTTAAACTTAGACTACACCCCATAGCCGGCCTAAGGCATAGGCCAACTAGGCGGCCACCTAGGGTGCTGCTCTAGCAGGGCACTTTTCCGGTATTTATTTGGTGTAGGTAGACCAGGATGGATTCACCGGGTGTTGTGGGGGGGGCTCCGTGGAGCTCTTTTGCCTAGGGCACCAGTTAACCTAAGGCCGCTCATGCTACACCCCCTTCTACAAGTTCAACATTGCAATATAGACCCTTGTGCTCCATGAAGGATATAAACTGTAGCAATTACTTGTTAAATTTTATTAGAGTCTGTTAAGCTTGGAAACATTAGAATACAAAAAAGTTTGTCAATTATCATTGAATACATGGAATCCTCCCAGATAAAATGAGTATAATAGTATTAGAAGTGCTTAAAAATTAAGATGAAATGTTTTAATTAGAAACGTACAAGTCATCAGACTTATATGGGTGTTTTGTGAAAAAGTTTTTGCCTTTTTATTTTTGAAGAAAACCTGAATTGATATTGATGAAAATGCTTAACTTTTATTAAATTTTAACTGGGTTTTAAACTTATGCAGTGTATGTGTTTTAGTTTTGGTTAATCTATGTATCATAAGTATGGTCACTGGTAATTCATTTTTTCTTGTGTTGGAATTCTAGAGTGCCATACCTTTCAAGTGCACCATGTTATTAGGAATGTTCTTCATTGTGAGTCTTAAAATGTCCATGTTCCTCACATTTCCATATTGGCAGGCTCTGCCATGCATTGTATTAAGAAGCTTTTAATTGACAGCCATAGCAAAGAATACTCAGTGATATAAATTCATCAACAGAATGTTTTGTAAGCATAAAGTTACATGTTTTACTCATCCTGTGAGCCTCTTAAAGGAAGTTGTTAATAAGCCCTTAGTAAGTGTTTCACATTTTGCTCATCTGTTCCACGTTATGAGAGGTAGTGTTCTATATTTGGGAGAAGGAAGGATGAGAGTGCATAGAACAGATACATATTGAAATTTATTTGCAAATATGTCATCTGTTTTTTTTCTATCACTTAATAGTTTATTGGCTGAATTTTTATTTGTCCTCTAAAGTACTTTATGAAAAAGCAGAAAAAAAATCAATGTTGAATTAATCTGAACTGTGACATAAAGCAATCCTCCAAGGGGATGGAAAGGATAAGTTGTGATTTATAAAGGGTCTACAGCATAGCAAAGGAATACAAATATTACAGATTATATTGACAGAGTTAACTTTTAAATGCCTGACAAATTATATAGACAACGTTAACTTTGAAATGCCTGTTTATAATCCATGAGGAGCTGACACTTCATGCTATCATTATGAGTCATAAAATCGCAAATTATATGACATATTTCTAATTTTAGGAACCAACTTCATCTGAAGGCTCCATGTTGTTTAAAAGCAATATACTTGAAAATCTGTAATGCTAGTTTGCACCTGTTTACATCTCTGACATAAAAGTAGACAAACTCCTCACTTTCAAAATTCTAAGCCATTGTGAATACCCCAAAATGGAGGAAGTAGTTTAAAATTTCTACACTTGATTCCTTTAGCACTCAAAGATTAATGCCAGACATTCTAGAGCTATATTTAAGGTAAAATTGATCTAACTATTATTTAAACCATTGCATCTAATACATTTCATTACCCAGAATGATCTCTTCTCACAGAGTACCCAGTTCTCTTTCATGCCTCACAATTTCATGTCATTCATTCACCAGAAGTACAGTATATTGCACTCTACTGTGTATGCTCTTCCACTGTGTATAGTGCATAGCAAGGTAACTAATAGGCATGTCATCTAATGTTTTTCTGCCTGATGCTTTCATAGTGACAAAGGAAGTGAAACATATAAATAATGTATTATACTTATGAAAGTTATTTCAGAGCTAAGTCTGATATCTCAATATTCTCTTCTTTATAGAGGAAACAAAAGATGTGACTTGTGAATGGGCAGCATCCATGCCTCTAACATTAACTGGAATTCAGTACTCATGCGTTGTTATACCATGTAGATTTCATTACCCTGGAAAGCAAAAGTCATCCACTGACATTACTACAATCTGGACAAAAGATGGAAAAAACATTTATGACAGCAGAACGAATACTAATTCACATGATAAATACCTTCTTGTTGGAGATGTGGGAGAGAAGAATTGTTCTTTCAAAATTAATAATCTCATATCCACAGATAAAGGAATGTATTGTTTGAGGGTACAAATTAAAAATTTGGATAGCTATACTTTTAAACAGAGCTGCTCTACTATTACCATCGCTGGTAAGAATTAAACATGTTTAATGTTTTATAATTGTTTCATCATATATTACTTTTAGATTTATTGTAATATTCCACTGAACATTGATACTTGAAAAAAAATATTAAAATTCTTATTCAGATCTTTGATTAGTTTGCAAATAGCTAACTGACTGCAAATATTAGATTGTGAAATAATTCATCCCATTGTTTGAAGTGTGTCTAAAGACGAAAGCGCTTACTGTTTTATACTTTTTTCTATTAAATTTTGAGCTTTTTATTTGTATTGTGATTATCTGCTTTCCAAACTTTTTTGAGTAATTTCAGGTTTGGAATATATAATTCTGGGCTTGGAATAGAGGAGGTTATCTCTACTGTTGAAAAAAAAGGTGCTGTTGGAGTCAATCTGCTTGTTGGTATGTGTGGTGTGGGGTGTTAGCATTTATGTGTATGTAGTGTGAGACTGTATGAATGCAGATTTTGAGTTTGTAGTTTGCACAAAATATTGATAAAACTGAAGTTAGACCAGGGAAGTGTATATGCCCTTTCTCCAATGCTGTTCAATGCCAGAGTTGGTATATATCATTATCGGGGGGTGTGGGGTGCAGTAGAGCTTGCCCCCCTCCAAAAACATTGAGTTGAGATGCATTTTCTGTTTGGGTATTCTTGACTGTCAATATTTTGAACATTAGGTATTTTGTACATTAATATTTTTGCTGTGAATATTTATGTTATTCAGGCAAGTGTCACATACACATGGATGTGTGTGTTTGTGTGTGTGTGTGTGTGTGTGTGTGTGTGTGTGTGTGTGTGTGTGTGTGTGTGTGTGTGTGTCTCTGTCTCACTCTCTCTCTCTCTCTCTATACATATATATATATATATAGAGAGAGAGAGAGAGAAAGAGAGAGAGAGATTTGTAAAAAATAGTGTTTTAAAGATGTGTTAATCATTATGCATGACTAATTATTTGCTAGTCAAGCCTACATCTCTCCCCAAACAAATTAAACAATGAACACTCAGCAAGGACAAATCCTTAGATAGGTAAGTACTAAAATATTTGTTTTTTTACTTTACAGTAGGATTATATTTATGCATATTTTCAATACATAGAAAATTGCTGCTTTATTTATAAACTGTTTAGTTGTTTTTCCTACTTCATCCTCCATCACTGCATTCTCCATCACATTCTCAGTATGTATAGTAGTGATTTCAGGGGTATAGAATTCTCTAGAGTCCTCTATAAATGCATGAATCATAGTAATTCATTTTATTGGTCCAAGCTGATATGTTTTGCTCTTGGCAGGAATTTTATTGCTCACCTATGTTGTGCATCTATATCTAATATGCTTACTGTCAATAAGCTATGGGGGGTCCATTGCTGCAGTTTTGTACCCATTAATGAAGGTTATTTCCAAGTTGCTTATCAGCTAGGTATAGCTTGGGAACACCAGTACATTCCTCCTTTTTAAGCCACAGTTTTCCCTTTGAGTGCTGTATAATACCTGCTTAAAATTGCAGAATATGTAAGCCTTTTGGCTTTATGAGACAGCATATGAATGTCACTTCTTTTAGCAAGGTGAACTTAAGCAAAACTGTCTCAGCCAAATAATAATGCCTTTTAGGCATCATATATAATAAACAGTTTGCAAAAATGTTTTATCTGGTTTGAGTCATTACTCAAAGTTTGCAAGATGGCTATGGAAGATGCAGGTATTCTTCCTGTGATGTCTGCCCTTCAAGAACAGTCCCCCAGATTTAATAAAAAAGTATAGGAATAGTGAAAGGCCTACATGGAAGGTACCGAGGCCGTGCATGCAGATCCCCACTCAGCAGCACACCTTGCATATTAATGAAGGTGCACTACTGAGGGTGAGCCATGTTAGATGGTTACTGAATCAGTGTAGGGGGTGTGTTACTGTGTCAAGAGATAAGTGACACACCCCCTGCACTGTGAAAGTGCCGGGTATTCAGTGCACGGCACTGAAATAAAAAAGTTAATTTTTTTAATTGTGTTTGCACAGTGCAGCACTTTACAGTGGACATGTGCCAGACATCTAAAAATGGAAACTAGATACATGTAATTATGAATGAAAAGGTCAAGTTTTAGCATAGGTGAGCAGGTTTGTGTGGCGAGGCGTGGTGCTCTGAGGAGCTTAAATGTAGTGGAGAGATATATGTAAAAGTATAACAACAGTTCACACAGCTACATAGCTGAATGGTTTGAGTGACAGCCTTCTTTACAGTAGATGCAGGGTTCAAATACACAAACACAGACTGGTTATTTTGCAAATGCACATTCTGAGAGTTATTTTAAATCCCAATGAAATATTGTGTGAATACAAAGACAGGTTATTAATATTATGTTGCAAATACACATTTATGATATGTACTATTAAGCTGTGATTGAACTTTGTATGAATACATAGACAGGTTATTAAGCATATATGTTGCAAATACACTTAAGAGACATATGTTTAAACCCATGATGGAATATTATGTATGCACAGACATTTTGTTAAGCATATATTTTGCAATTACGCAATTAAGAAATGTATTATTAAATCCTGCTTTGATGTGCTTAGCTAAGCTACACTAAGTACAGATAAGCCTTGCCAAGCACTGCTTAAACAAGGAATGTTTTAGCAGTGCTTAGCTAGTTTGCACATTGCTAAGCGGTGTGAAACACTGCTAAGCAATGCCCATTTAAGCAGTCCTCAACTCATCTAAGCTTGTTTGCATATGGCTAAGCATTGCTAAGCATTGCCAGTTTAAGCACTGCTCAGCCAAGCTCAGTGGGTTTGCATGGAGCTAAGCGAAGCGCCACATTTTTAAAAATAGTCCAATGGCGGCAAAGGGTGGGAATCCAGCCTTATTTAAGTGCAACAGGTGTGGATGCAGCCAGAACCTGTTGAAGTTTTCCCCATGCAGAAACTATGGCAGGAGTTAGTGAGGTTGTGTGTTTCCGGGCACAGTGTTGGGGCATACTGGAGTCCAGGGTCATGGTTGGATTCCTTGTAAAAGACCATGACATCCAGCAGGTGCAGGTCCAGTACCAGGGGTCGGAGTATAAATCAGAAGCTTGGGACTGGCTGTACATGATCTCACCAGTGCTACTGGTATCTCCCACAGAGGTGAGCAGGTGCTTCACCATTATGATGACCTGAAGCATAGGAAGGGGGGACCTCTTTTCCACATGGATCCAAGATGCTGAGGATGACAATGCCCTACAAGTTTGTAAGTATTGTAAGCATTGTTTTACCAAATTCTACTATGAATATGTGATAGACAGGTATACATAATAGTGTATTTCTCTCTCTCCACAGCTGCAGAGGAGAGAAATTGCAACCTGGAGGTCCATGCAGGGGTGCCTGGCCAGGTTGCACAGTGAGTGTGGTGAGTACACATGTATCTTGCAATTGATAGTCATATAAACAAGACAGAGTACAGTAGTAACTGTCAGTATGTAAATTCTGTTTTGAGTGTAACGCTAGGTACAGTTCAATACAGATGAAAGTATGAAACCTGATAATGTCAAGGAACTAAAGTTTCTACAGCATTAATAATGTTAAGGAAATAAAAGTTCTTACTACATTAGTAATGCTAAGGAAATAAAGATCTACTGCATTCATAATGTTAAGGAAATAAAATATCTACTACATTAATTGTTGAATTATAGCTTTCTTGCAACATCTGCATTATATGAACTGTCCATCAATAAAGACTATTAGATGTATACCAATCACTGCATGATGTCACCCCTAATAAAGCTGTGTTCTTCAGTATCTGTGTATTTGGGCTGTTGGTCATGAACTCGAGTTTTACGATTGCTGTGAAGTAAAACAGGAATAATACCACTAAGTGACCAAGGGTCAGCTAATAAAGAGTGTTTTGCTCAACTGTGGATGGGGAGCTGTACTACCAGATATAATGCATTATGATATTTGTTCTGCACTAAAATCTGAACATCTAATAGGAACAGTCAAGGTATAATAGTGTGCATCTCAGGATTGTCTTATGGTAACCATTGCATTTCAGCTATATGCATTCCTGATCTTAGTAATGCCCTGCAGGCAAGTATGAAACTGTAATACCTGTAAACTGCAAAAATACCATCTGCCACTGTATATGGGTCAGGTAGTCAAGCCAGCACCCCGATATGGTCTGTAGACATCACACATATTTCCACCCACTATGGGTTCATTGTCTATACCTGCATTCCATGTATTAGTGCACAGTTCACCTACTATCTCTGTCATGGATGAATCTCATGCATGTGTGATCAAGTGTCACTGCAGTCTTGCATAACACTCTACCTCTATTACCAGGTCACAGTTGGTTACCAGGTGAGCTCTAGGCACATATCAGTCAGGCAATACTCATCAGTGACTCAGTAACTCAGTTTGATAAACACTAAGTATGTTGCACATTTTGTCATACACAGACCGGGGTTTGAATGCAGGGACAATAAATATTTATAGAAACAGTTATGTATTGTTAACAGATGTTCTCTCTACATGAATTAAAGGGAAATAAATGGCTATAGTAGCTGCTAGAATAGGTTACTAATTTGAGTGCCCACATGTACCAGAGTGTAAACGCTATTGCTCAGCAGGTGATAAGACTTCAGTAAATAAAACGTCAACAAGTACACTGCTAATACAAGTTAATAAAGCAAATAACACTGTTTAATCTTGGTACGGCTGTATGCCTGGTGTGTCTGTGCATATCTGCTGATAGTCTAACCCCATGCCTGCCAAGGATGGCATGATAAGTGTAAACTCTCTGTATTCTGCATGATACATGTCTCTCAAGTGTTATGCTGTCATGGACTGTGGTCACTGTTGCCAAATCCCTTGGACACAGATTTAACATCCACTTGATTTATGTCAATACCACACTCACACTACCTCAGTCCACATTACACCTTGGTAGTCATATATGTTCCTCTGACATGTAATAGTCCTATGTAATTGTGTACCTGTAGGTGTTACAGCTTGGCCCATACTATCCCAGGCGAATAGCTTGAGAGGTATTTAGGTGTTACAAAAGCTATAGGGCACTTATATACATAAAGTAAGGGCAGACCTGTAGAGTATAGAAGAGTACATTTTCAAACAATATAGCCTATACTGGTAGTAATGGAATGTCTGTGTCTCTCTCCCCACCCCATATTTGCATCACAATTTATTATTATTATACATTGGGTATAGTTTACTTTTAACATATGTTGTTCTCAAAACTTTATGTTGGGCCTTGTGTTTTATTATTGTTATATATTACAATGGTTGCATACTAACCTACCTTGTTGAATTATCTATGATGTTGGCCTTATGCCTGTCCTACTGTTACAATACTGACTGTTATCCACGTATTCTTATGTTCCATATTCTATGCAATGTTATGTTACTGGGTTATCTGCAACATCCTGGCATGCTGTTATAACTAACATTGAAATGTTCTGATCATTACTAACCTATGCACTTTGAAAAACCTCAACACCATAGCTCAAATCGGTAGGCCAATTCCTGGTGATCTGCCTACCTTACCTCAGCAGGCTGTGGCACCGGGTCCCAGCACATCTGGGACCCAACCTGGTACTGCCCCCTCTGCTGGTCCTGCACCATCTATGGGCAAAACCACCTTAAGGGATGGGGCCCATCCCCCCTGGGAGTGGGCTTGGAGAGGGAGCTGTCACCCAGTGACAGCTACCAGGGATGGTGTGCAGGATCATCCACCAAGGTTTCTATGACTGGTTGTGCCAGACTGAGGGCAGACTGGCCAACCTGGAGGGTAGGCTGGCCCTGGCACCCAGCCCCCAGCACAGCCACCTTCAGGACAGTGAAGGAGCAGTGGTTACTGCCCATTAGTGGGGAGCTTAATCTCACTGCTGCCGTCTGGGGGCAGATGGCTGTCTGATTCCACAACACCCTCCCTGTCTAAGGTGTCATACACTGCCCCTGTATGCTGTCTTGACTGTTTGCAATTGCAGCCTCTCCTACCCAACTTACCTCCCACATGTATCTATATCCCTTTTTCAACATTCCATTCCACTCTCACCTTAAAAAAAGGTCATCTGTCCCACACAAAAAAATGTTGGCCGATACATAGCTGTCCATTTTGCCCCCATGTACACTGCACAAAATCAATCATTACATCAATTAATCAACACAGTAATGTTGCCCACACCCCTTTCTCTGGGATGTGAGGCTCTAAATTCCAAATTTTCTACAACCTGCACAGCTGCTGTTGTACAAGAAATGAAGTGCTATGGTCCTTTTCTACACCCATCCTGTACATCCTTACCTGCCTTTCACATTGTTTTTTCCCCTGCTTGCCCCCATTTCACAACTTTCCTATCACTCCTTTTTTCTATTCTTTTTTTGGAATTAGCACAGGTTTAAGCAACACAGCATGCTGCTCCATGCAAACCCACTTTAATCACCTTCTATCTTTCTGACATTGTTAGTCACATCTGCGAAATAATTATCCCTGACAAGTCTCAAACCTGGGACCCTGTCAACTACAGCATAGTGTATTAGCCAACTAGGCCACTCAGCTCTAAAGTAAAGCAGCTGTTTTCATAAACAGATCCTGATTGCCAGTGAAACAATGCTTGTATATATAATGGGAAAACTGACAGTGTACTTGGGACTGCAATGCAGAAACCAAAGCTGTACACAGCAAAATAAATATCGATGGATGTACATGAGGCATAGGATATTAGGTATAGCTGACAAATGCACAGACTGCTGCAGAATGTCAGCAGTTGTGCCACCTTCATTTGGCATTGTTGTCACAAAACCTAGTCTGTGTGCTGAAGTACTGGCAAGTCAGTACAGATTGGGGTTAGAAAATCATGACGGACACTTCAGTGTCATATGTCATACCCATCTGAACACACATGGTTATGCAATTCCTGTGTAACAGACTGTATGCATTCACATATGTCCTGCAAAATCAATTGCTGTAGCATTGACTTAGTAGCTTAATCTGTTACATTCCTACCATGATGAACATTTTGCCACCCACAATCCTGGGTTTGATTCCAGTCTGCTGCACTTCAAGTACATGCTTGTTAATACAATAAATAAATGACCGAGTCCTACAATTTTCAGCAGAACTAATTGCTGCTAATACATTCACTGTTATCCATGTTAGCACATCAAAGTCTTATGGGTAGGAAAACACTACACAAAGATGTATAGGCTTCCTAAATGTTGCCTACTACTCTCTGAATGCCACTATTACATAACATATTTATGTGAAGCACATGCCTTACCTGGACTGCTATGGGTAAGCTCACCCTGGCTATGCTGTAACAACAGAGATAACACTGCTCCCTCAGTGACATATACATATTGCTGTCCTCCAATGTGTTCACACTCCCCAGAATGACTGCTCGGCAAAACTCAGCAACTGCAGCTTGCAAAATCTGCGGCAGTTTGCTCAGCTACCAGCTACAGACTTAGCATACTTCACAACTACCTAGAATAAGGGATCCACTCAATACCCATACATAAGGGGGTGGGGGGGGCAAACGCAAGTGACAGGGACATGTGTCACAGTCTTCCCCTACAAACATACACAGCTGATAGACCAGCAGCTACTGCAGCAGCATGCATATTCTGCTGCATATAAAGTATGACACATCTGTCTTTCCCATTATTGACCACAATCCACATTGTTTAACACTAAAATGCCACATAAACAGAAAGTATTTTCACAATGGCAAAACATAGCATGCAAAACTGTAGACATACCAAATAAATCGCAACAGATGATTTTACCCTGGTCTAACCCCTTGGCTGCTGTGCGTCCCCAGCTTCGGTGCTCACCTTTTATTTGCCCTACCTGCTCATAAGGCACTATAACTGTGGACCTACCTAGCCCTGTTGGCCAGCAGCCTCTTATCACCTACTGCCATCTTCACCCCACACCAAGGAATTGCCTCTTCTCTTGCACTGTGACTCAGCCCCTGAAGAATAAGAAAACTGAAGAAATTGCCCTACCTGCTTGTAAGGCACTTTAACTGCGGACCTACCCTGCCCTGTTGGCCAGCAACCTCTTATCACCTACTGCCGTCTTCACCCGACAACAAGGAATTGCCTCTTCTCTCGCCCTGTGAATCAGCCCCTGAAGAATAAGAAAACTGGAGAAATTGCCCTACCTGTTCGTAAGGCACTATAACTGTAGACCTACCCTGCCATGTTGGCCAGCAACCTCTTATCACCTACTGCCATCTTCACGCCACACCAAGGAATTGCCTCTTCTCTCGCCCTGTGAATCAGCCCCTGAAGAATAAGAAAACTGAAGAAAGTAAGTGTTATACAAATTCTGTCAACAGAAGTTACATTATATAACTTATTTAGCTCTTAAAGCATAATCCCCTGCTAGGGTGTACAGCAGCTACTATCACCCTTTTCTCCTTCCTATCCCTCTTTCTCTCCTATACCCTTGTTATTACACAAGTTACTGCCTTCTCCTCTACTTCCAGTTCTAATTACTACCTACTAAAGGGAACTTCTGTAACCAATTTGACATTGGCCACTAGGTGGCGCCTTGGTCCCAAATTATCCTTCTGTCATGAAACTTTTCTCTCAGGAACTTAGTATCTTAAGCTTGCAGAGCTATAGTCTTACACTATCCCTATATCCTCTTACTTTGTATCAGCCAACTGTGCCCCCTCCATCCCTACTATGAAGACTACCATCTCACACCCTTCTCCACCTTTCACTTACCTTAACAAACAGCTCTCCACTGATTGTTTTCCTAGGGTTCACTCCTTCTGTGGCTCTTGGTTTGCTCTTCTCCCTGTTAAAACCCGGCTCTTGGTTTGCTTTTTATCACTGTTAAAACTCCTTCACCCTATTTAATTAGCATTACTTTACATCTAACCCCATTTATCAAACAGTACTTGACATCTACCCTTACCCATTCCTCCTTTGTCCCCACTATTACTTATTCTTCACTCCCTTCTTCCTTAGTTCTGGCAGTCTATCTTTACTGATATAGATTTAGTACCACATGCCCTGTGTTCTCTCTGCTAACTGTGTTACACTAATCACTTCCGGTCATTATTTGACCCTACCTATCCCTATCTTCCCCTTTGGTTCGTAGGACCACACCTACCTTATAAATATATCCCTCCCATGAGCCAACATCTTTTTACCCTGGTCTAACCCCTTGGCTGCTGTGCGTCCCCAGCTTCGGTGCTCACCTTTTATGTAAGTAGTGCATATGTTTACTCTTGTCTCTGTTTAATAAGATAACCTGGCTGCCTAATCAATCGTAGGAAAAGGCGCCCCACAGTTAAATGCGATATTGTATCTCAATATATGTTGCTGATATCTATCTTGGTTACTAGATAAATGTGTTAGCGTTTGCAGCACGTGCTGGTAATTTTGCTCCACCAAATACGCCTCAGGCTTTAAATAGTATCGGTAACTTTTGAACTTGGTCGGCTTCTTTGAAACAGTCACCAAGGCCATTGATGAGGGAAAGGCAGTCCATACAGCCTACCTTGACCTTGCAAAGGCTTTCGACACAATACCCCACTCGGGTATTGTAGAAAAACTTACCAGCTTAAATGTAAACCCATATGTCACAAGATGGGTTGCAAACTGGCTTAAGGACAGAACCCACAGGGTTAGAGTTGCTGGCGCTATGTCAGACTCCAAGCCAGTCACAAGTGGTGTCCCACAGGGCTCGGTCCTTGGCCCCCTATTGTTCAGCATCTACTTCTCAGAAGTACAGGCCAACATGGGAGGACTTTGGCTGACAAAGTTTGCTGACGACTGCAAACTGGGCACCATAGTGGAAAGTGCATCGGACACGGATATCCTTCAGAAGGGACTCACGGAAACAAATAGCTGGTGCCAGAGCCATGGCCTGAAGTTAAACACCAAAAAATGCATAGTCATACCCTTTGGGAAAAACAAGGTAACCCCAAGCTACCATATAGGTGGCAATCCACTAAGCACAGAAGAGGTTATCAGGGACCTGGGGACCCAGGTTGACAGTGGCCTTTCTTTTGACACTCACGTTGCTAAAGTGGTTAGAAAGACCTTCTACACTGCCCACCTGATCATGAAGGGATTCATATCCAGATCTAGTGAGGTCATTGTTCCCCTGTACTCTTCACTTATCAGACCAATGATCGAGTACAATGCCCCATTCGGGATTTATCTCACCCGACATCTGCAGCAATTGGAGAGACCCCAAAAGTTTCTCACCAAAAGGATAAAGGGACTCCAAAATCTGTCATATGCTGCCAGATTGAAGAAACTCCAGCTCTATTCAGTTGCATACCGTCTGCTCAGAGGTGACATGTGCCTGACATACAAGGCCATGTCCAACCCGGAATTAATGGACATGCTCCACCTCAAAAAATCCAAATCCACCAAAACCACTAGAGCAAGCAACTTAAACCTTAGCACGGATATAAATAGGATGTGCTGGAGGGATAGATTTATCACTCAGAGACTCCCTATGCTGTGGAATAAAATCCCGGTCCATGTGAGGCAGAGCACCTCGCTGGCTCTGTTCAAGAGAAATCTTGACCTGTGGATGGGAGATTGTAGGTTTATCCTGGGAATCATCTCTGTGTCACTGCTGGACAGAGGCACAACAAACTAATGGGCACAGTATTTTTTCATATAAGGGGTGGCGTAAGCCACAAAAATTTGGGCTAGGCTTATAAATGCCTTAGGGCAGATAGCCTAGTATAAACCTATGAACCTATGAACCTATAACATATTGTATGTAGTACTACCAAACAAGGCTTATGCTTGTGTTGGTAATATTTAAATTGTGCTATTTGCAGATTTAGCGACTAGTAGCTCCGTTTATGACCATCTACTGCTTGTAGCGTTACTGAGGAATATTGATTTTGAAATTGCTGAGGAATAGAGAAGTTGTAGTTAACTGTATAATTGTTGACTAACGACACTGTTTCCTGACCAGCTGCTGCTTGTTATGTTGCTGTGATATGTTTTTTATGCATCTCCACTGCTATTTATGTTTCTTTCTAGCTTGAGTATATGAAGAGGGAATATTTCCAGCTAGCTCGCTTACCAAAGGGTATCGGCGTTATCTTCTGCAAGTACCGGCTAACTAGTTAAGGGACTCCATCACGCTGTTAAGGATTTGTATGCAGGTTACCTTGGAAAATGTTTGCTGCTAGAAGGAGTTTGTAGGAGTTGTTTTAGCTACTTTAAAGTTAGATTATTTTACAAAAGACACTATTAGTGGTAATTTTACAGACATTTTTGTAGTTTGTAAGGCGTAAGTATAGGACCTGCTACAACACTGTTTTAATGTAAGCATTATCTGATAATGCATACATTTCTACAATTAATTGTAAGCAGCACCTAATGGAATTAAGAATGTTCTTATGACTTTACCACTGGTATCGGCTAACTGTGGCTGCGTGTAGCACTTGGTAAGGATTTTAAATCCGTAGCTATCTCTTAATGCTCAAGTGAATCTCTGATTTGCATGCAGTAAACACAACGGCTTAGTAGCGTGTGTACTGTTTAGCATTAGAACCACTTAAGAGTGTGTTACTAGACTTATTTTTGCATAAAACAGGGTTTATACATATTAAACACCATGATTTAGTAGAGTGTGTACTCTTCATGCCTTGACTCTCACTAGAATGCTCTCGGGACCCTGCTATACATAAACACTTTACCGAAAGCTGAATAGTCCCTCTTTACAACAGTTAAGCAGTAATATCTTAGCGCTCTAACTATTCTTACCCTAAATATCTGCCTGAATTCCAAAAACCTGTAAAGGGTCATGTTACCAGCGGAGTTGACATACTCTCATTGACAATATACATGTTATTAATGTTAACTGGAATAAGCAAGTCTCGTGCTTGAGTTGAGCTGCCCTTTGCCTCTATACAAGCTTAAACACCTTGGTCCTGACCTTATATCTGATATTTACTGCCTGTGTGCCCAGCTTTTTGTTTTTCTTGAATCATACTATGTTGACTACATGACAATACTATTTGCTACTGGAATGTGATTGCTATGTAATTGAATCTACCTAACTCTGTATTTTGACTTGAACCTCAATATGTTGAAGAATAGCTACCAATTGCACCTTATGTTTGCACTGTATATGCTTTACCTTAATGCTTGTTACCTAACATCTGTGTTTTACATCCTACTTATCTAACCTCTTTGTTTCTCTCTCCCTTCATTCAAATAGTTGCCCTACCTGCTCGTAAGGCACTATAACTGTGGACCTACCCTGCCCTGTTGGCTAGCAACCTCTTATCACTTACTGCCGTCTTCACCCCACACCAAGGAATTGCCTCTTCTCTCGCCCTGTGAATCAGCCCCTGAAGAATAAGAAGACTGAAGAAAGTAAGTGTTATACAAATTCTTTCAACAGAAGTTACATTGTATAACTTATTGTAGCTCTTAAAGCATAATCCCCTGCTAGGGCGTACAGCAGCTACTATCACCCTTTTCTCCTTCCTATCCCTCTTTCTCTCCTATACCCTTGTTAATACACAAGTTACTGCCTTCTCCTCTACTTCCAGTTCCAATACCTACTACCTACTAAAGGGAACTTCTGTAACCAATTTGACATTGGCCACTAGGTGGCGCCTTTGTCCCAAATTATCCTTCTGTCTTGAAACTTTTCTCTCAGGAACTTAGTATCTTAAGCTTGCAGAGCTATAGTCTTACACTATCCCTATATCCTCTTACTTTGTATCAGCCAACTGTGCCCCCTCCATCCCTACTATGAAGACTACCATCTCACACCCTTCTCCACCTTTCACATACCTTAACAAACAGCTCTCCACTGCTTGTTCTCCTAGGGTTCACTCCTTCTGTGGCTCTACCCGCTCCATTCCCCCTGCTGGCTCACTCTGCTCCCCTACCCTGCCCCCAAATCTCACACACCCCCTGTGCTTCTCCATATATACACACTGACCACACCTCCTGCAATTCAAGCAATCACATAGACCACCCCCTTAAAGTGCTAAATCCTACCTCCCACCATTCAATCTCTATTAACACACATCCCTATATAATTACCTACACACTACAACTTACAATGTCACCTAACACTACATACACTCACACTCACCCTTACTTCTACTATCACTTCTATCTATTTTAGCTGTACCCTATATCCTTACATCCTATGAACACCTCAACCACCTACACTTTCACAACCCCATGAAACAAACCTCTACACCAGCATTCATCATCCCTCATAGCCACAATTATACATCCTATCCACCAAAGTATTTATCATCGAAATTTCATAGGCTCACTCAAATCACATACTATAGCACTAGAACTAAAAAATACCATAACCTAACATGTAAAGGACTAACACTATCTCTTGCAATACAAGTCCACTCCCTAATTGATGGTGATATACACCCAAACCCTGGCCTAAATTCTTCCACTTCCATGAAGCCTTGTACACCAAATGCTACTAATTCTGACCTGGTCAGCAGACCCTCCAACTCTCTCCTTATAGCCCATCTTAATATTCGAAGCATAAACAATAAAGTTGCTCACCTACATGCCCTCATGGATGTACATTCATTTGACATCCTCTGTCTCTCTGAAACATGGCTCAAACCAACCATACAGGATACTACAGTTATTCCCCCTGGTTATAGCATACTGAGACTGGACCGTAACTCTAAGAAAGGAGGAGGGGTAGCTATCCTATATAAATCTAAATTACAAATCACCTCCATTGAGTCAAAACCTCCCCTAACTAGCAACACTGAAATTCTTATCTCTAAAGTTCAACTTAACAAATGTAAATCCATTTACATAATCTGTATTTACCTTCCCCCAGGCAACAATATCACTACCTTAGAAGCTATCCTAAGTTGGCTGTCCACCACCTACCCACAAGAAACCATAATACTTGATGACTTTAATATAAACTGGATGTCTTGCACATCTGAACAGCCCTCTTCACACATCAACCTACATGGTTTTATACAAAACATTACACTCCCCACTAGAACCAATAAACGTAATAATAATGAAAGCATCCTAGTTTGGATTCTTACAAACAGTCAAAACCAATCTTATAAAGTAGGGACCCTTCCAGAAGATATAAGTGACCACTCACTCATCTTCTTAATCAGGTATAAGACTGATATGCCAAACCCAACCATATATAAGAAAATAAGATGTAATAAAAGTTTTAACACTGACAGCTTTCAAAAAGAACTTGTAGCTTGCGACTGGTCACCCCTGAAACACCTTCCATTAGACAATGCTGTTAAAAACTTTAACTCTAAATATTTAACCATTCTAGACTACCATGCCCCAACTCGAATAGTAAGAACTAGGTCTAAACCTGCCCCTTGGCTCACCAAAATTACCAAACAAAAAATCCTCCATAGAAACAAACAATGGGCTACATCCAAAAACCTGGCAGATCAACTAATATTTAGACAACTAAGAAATGAAACCAAAAAAGCCATATTGTCAGATAAAATAAACTATTACTGCCAACTCCAACAGACCAACCAAAACAAACCTCAAAAATTCTGGTCAGGTATAAACAAACTCCTGCACACAGGTCACTCAATCATACCCACCCCCTCTGGTTCCAATCTCCTTAGCCCCAACCTAATTGCCAATTCTTTTAACACTTTCTTCACAGACACAATTCAATCTTTGGCCAATCAGCTATCCACTAACACTGCATCTCCTTCTAATATTATCCCTAATAGCCCCCCAATATTTCATTTCCTACCCATTCCTACATCATTTGTCTGCACCCTAATCAAAAAACTTAAACCCACCACCCTCTCTGCTGATCTATTACCTGGAGAATACCTGCAAAAAGCAGCCATCGTTATAACCTACCCCATATCCATCCTCATTAACAGAACTATTTCTGAAGAAACTATTCCAACTATTTGGAAAATCTCACATTATCCCCCTGCATAAAGGTGGTAATTCCAAAGACTTTTCTAACTATAGGCCTATAGCCATATTATCCCCTCTGGCTAAAATCATTGAAAAGTGCATTCATAAGCAACTATTAAACCACCTCCTAGCAAACAACCTATTAACTACCTGCCAACATGGATTCAGACCATTTCGCAGCACCTCTTCTGCTCTTCTTTCCTTCACAGATATCATTAATAAAAACCGTAATAGTAACACTCTTTCTACAGCCCTCTTCATTGATCTGTCAAAAGCCTTTGACATGGTCAACCACCAGCTATTCATAAACATACTTGGCAACATCTCACTGGATCCACTTGCTATTCAATGGTTCCAATCATGTCTAAATAATAGGCAAGAGACTGTACTATGGGAAAACAACTTGTCGTCCCACTTACCAATTGCCCTTCCAGTCCCTCAAGGCTCCATATTGGGTCCTCTCCTCTTTCCTATTTTTACTAATGACCTACACACTGCACTACCTCAAGCCACCTGTATCCAATATGCGGATGACTCTACACTAATATGCTTAGCCTCCTCACTTTCAAAACTGAATTCCCTAACCCAAGACACGTTTAACACAGTAGAGAATTGGCTCCTTTAACAATGTCTCATCCTGAACCCAAAAAAAACAAAAATGCTACTATTTACTCCCACCCACAGAGCCTCCCCACTACATTTCACAATCACATCTAGCAATGGTACAATCATATCTCCAGACTCTACTACAAAACTACTTGGAGTACTAATTGACAACCACCTCACCTTTATGCCACATATTAACAACACTATAAAATCAGTAAACAAAAAACTAGGCTCCCTTTATAGGATCAAACCCTTTCTTACCCCACTAGCAAGGACCACTATTGCCCGGACCCACCTTATCTCAACCCTCCTATATGCTTCCCCAATCTATACCAAACTATGGAAAAGCAATCTGAACAAGCTGGCTAGCTCCTACAATAATATTGCCAGATTTGCAACTGGTTCTACCTATAGAACCCATCATTGTAACAATCTTAATCAACTAGGGTAGTTAGACTTGCCAAATCTTATCCTATTAAACCAGCTAACTATTGCCTGTAAGATACTGTTCCATCCTACATCTACTCCAATACTAACCAATCTAATCACCCCCTACAATAACCTGAAAACCCTGCGCTCTTCAAACAAAATAATGGTAAAGATATGTAAAACCAACAACCTGGCTGGAGATTCTTTATTCTCTAACACGGTGGGTAAAATCTGGAACTCCCTCCCTACTGATCTTACCTCCCTACCTTCTACTACCCTATTTAAATCCAAGCTCAAACCATAACTTAAATCACACTGGCTATACCCCTGTGCAAACCCAGACTAACTTCCTCCACTGTCTCTTGACCCTATTCTTCTCACTCGCACAAAACTAGCTATTCCTTTTCTATTGACATCTTCGTCTGTAAAACCATCTGAAAGTTCAAATAGTGCTCAATGTTACTTACCTACTGTTTTTGGTTGTATGTATATCCATACATGATTTGTTAGATTAGAATACTTTTTCCTTTCTCTTAAGCTAAAATGTATTTACTAGTATTCTCTTAGCTAAAATGTATTTACTAGTTAAATTTGTTAAATCTTAGTAATGTACTTATGTTATCGTGATCTTTTTTCTGGAATGTGGAGCTTTTCTCCCCGGGCCTTCACTGAAAATGGACATGTATCTAGTTGGACTAGCCTGGTCAACAAATGTAAAACAAATAAATAAAATAAAACAGTGGATAGTATTTCTACCTACCCTCTGCAATGCTGTAGTCTCCACACCTACATAATATCCATCTCACAGAAAGGGGCCAAGGCCTACATGAAGGCCTTAAATATAGCACTGTTGTGCCATACCATTGGCTAATGAAAGTGCAACCCACTTGATCTGGATGCAATTAGCAAGTTTGAGCCACAGATTGGTGCACAGGCAATCACCTATTCATGAGCATTACATACAATAGACAAGCAGCTGGCTATGATAAACAGGTCTTTGACTTTCCTTACAAATACAGTCTGCAATATTATAATCATTATTCTTCAGGATTTCTGCAGAAACAAGAGTACAGCACTCTACCAGGTATGTAATAGATGTCCACATGGAATGGGATGCAGATGGGAGGATGCACTTGTGGGGAATATGGATTACAATAGTAGGTCTGTAGTACATAGTTTGGAATGACATGTTGCGATAGTCATCTGTCCAGCACCTACAGGCTTCATGTCAACTCTGCCTGCATTGACGTACATCACAGCTCTGGCCCTCTGAGTCCATCTTACAATAGTGAACTCCTGTACGAATGCAACTGGATTGTGTCATAGACAATAGTGACAGTAAAGAATGGTGGACACAGCTGGCATATCACATGATGTACTGTCATTCAGCTCCTATCAGTCTGTGAATGTCACACAGGAATAGGTCAAACATTGTACAGGTGTCCCTGACTGTCCCTGATGTACTCTGGCTAGGTCATTGTGTACTCAACATCCATATTTCAGTGCTTGAGAACTATAGCTAGCATACATGGTGACCCTCACAGCAGGACTTTATGTCATAGCCAGTAGTAGTTGGGGGACACAGGCCCAACCTCAGTGACAGAGTGTACATATTGAACTTACAAAGTAAGGGTATGAATACTGTAACACCTATTATTGTACCATACCTGTTTTCTGAGGGTTCTGCCATGTGACAGCCAGATTACCCACAGTCTGAGAACAACCGTTACATATCGTCCATCCATTTGTCAGACATCCACATTTGTCTGTCAGAGGGTCCACATATATTGGGCAAATGTACACATCCCACAAACATCTGTGTATTGCAAAAGTTGGACACCTAGAGTGATGATACCCTACAGCGCATTTGCAGTGTTGTCTGTCATCGCATCACACGGATGTTGCTGGACTGTCTACATATACTTGTAGTAACACTCACCTATTTGTCGGACAGTGGCTGTAAGATATACTACTGGGACGTTGCCCATAGGGGACACACCACAGCAGATGGCATTGATGGGAGTGGAAACATAACAACACAGTCCATCACAGCACATAGGGCCATAATCAGTATTCATAGATTCATTGTAAGATGGACTCAGAGGGTCAGAGTGGGACCTAGTCGGACTTTCCCTGGTCAACAAATGATAAATAAATAAAATAAATAAATAAAATAGGATCATACAAGGCTAACTGCCCTTGTGGGCAAACTTTAAGCCTAGCCAATTAATCCCAAGTGAGAATCAAACCCTCTACCTTGAGTCCCTAGGGCAAACACTTTAACCATTATGCCAATCTCCCACCCAGATAATCAGCCTTGCCAAGTCTCGAACCCAGGACCCTGTACACTATAGTCAAAGTAATATACCACTACACCATTTGAGCTGTGATCATGAGATCATAGGAGGTTATGAGCTTATTGGCCCTGAGCTCCTTATTAGCCTTGCTAAGAGTTTAGCCCATTTATACAAGTCAGCACCTGATGCCCCGGTCCAACAGGGACATGGGTGGAATCCCAAGGGTGTATTTCCTCTTTCCCATTCAGTTATCTAGGTTGCACTTGAAAAGGGTTAAAGAGGTACCCTTCTTGATGTGGAGAGGGAGTGTATTCCACAGATGTGGGAGTCTGTGGGACAGAAGTCAGTCCTGCCAAAAAATCTTGTTGATGTCACAGACCATGTTGAGGGAACTAGTGTGGGTTACTTGAGCAGAGCTTGACTTGAGGATATGCAGTAGTCTCATCAATGTGGGGTCCATGATCACCTTGTATGCCAGACAGAGGTCACCTCTGAGGGGTCTGTATGAAACTGAGTAGAATGATAGGGAGTTTAGCCTATCTGTGTATGGCAGATGTTTGAGGCCCTGGATTCTACTGGTGAGGAATTGTTGTGGTCTTTCCAGTTGCTGCATGTGCTTTGCTAGGTATATTCTGAAAGGAGAATTGTACTCAATAATGGGCCTTATAAGGGAAGACTACAGGTATGTTATGACCTCCTCCTCCCCCCTGGATGACATACCCTTAGTGATGAGGTTGGCCATGTAGAAGACTTTAAGTACAATGGAAACAACATGTTGTTCAAATGACAGGTTGCTATCAACCTGTATGCCCAAATCCCTCAAGACTGATTGCGTGCTTAGGACATTGTTATGAATGCATCTCCCACGTATTCTATCAACTAAAATACTCGAACTAAATGCATCTCTACAAATTAACAAAATAACTCTCCCACCATATCTATTACCGACTGCACCCAGTCATAAAGTTTCCCTAAAATGCAGACTCTGCCATAAACTGATAAAACTAATAAACTCATGCATATCAAAACTTGCCCTCAGTGGAGACATCTACTCT
Source organism: Protopterus annectens (assembly GCF_019279795.1). NCBI lineage: Eukaryota > Metazoa > Chordata > Ceratodontiformes > Protopteridae > Protopterus > Protopterus annectens. The sequence continues at coordinate 989,794,834 of NC_056741.1, forward strand.
CTGACCCCTCCATCTCCAACCCCACTTCTAATAATCAGACTAACAACCCAGGTCTTATATACAAGTTGAACCAATTATACAAATAATTAAACAATCAATATATTTAACAACCACAACATCTCCCAAATCTGAGCCAGTAGAAAACCAAATGACCTCCTTCTGCTAAGCCTAAAAATCAGAAGTATAACCAGCAAAGTCCATGAACTCCATGCCACCATAGACTTGTACTCCCCGGATATAATCATCCTGACAGAAACCTAGCTAACACCTCACATTACCTGTGAGCAAATCCTCCCTAATGGTTACAACATACTAAGACTAGACTGACTAAACAAGAAAGGAGGTGGTATAGCTATAATATTTAAACAGCATTTAAATATTCAGATCCCAAACTCATCAGCTCGCCAAATTGCCAATAAAGAAATAATATATACCAACCTGAAAATAAACCAAAATAAAACAATTAACATAATAGAATGCTACTTCCCACCTGGCCAAAATATCCCTCCACTAGAAAACCTCCTCATCTGGACTACCTACCATCTCCCCCAAGTGGCCATAATTTTAGGTGACTTCAATACTGATTGGCAATCCTGTTGTGGCAACCATCCAACCCATCATATAAACCTTCATGGCTTCACCCAACTAGTCCAGTCACCAACCAGAATAAATAAAAACTCCAACAAGCACACTGCCATGGACTGGATACTAGTCAGCAAGATTCCCCAGTCCTATATAGCAGGCTGCCTATCAGATAGCGTCAGTGATCATTCCCCAACATTCCTACTCAAAAAACACCTATACCAAGTTAAACCGGTCATCTACTGTCAAATACGTAAAAAACTACACTTTAACCCAATCACATTCATCTCATCCCTCAAATAATGTAACTGGCGCCCTCTGAATTACCTCAGCCTAGATGACGCAGTCCAATTTTTCAGTACTACCTTCCTAAGCCTCCTAAATAACCACGCCCCCATAAGACGTAGCAGAAAGAAAGCCCAACCCTCCCCATGGCTACAAAAATCCACTAGGTCAGAAATGAAAAACAGATATAAAGCCTGGGAACACTGGCGCAAAACCAAACCCCCCTCAGCTAGACAGAAATTCCTAGAACTACGCAATAGAGTCAAAAAGCTAATAAAGGAGGACAAAATCCAATACTACCAGTCTGCCCTCAACTCCTCCCAACACACCCCAAACAATTCTGGACCTCCGTAAACTCCATCCTTCACCCAGGTAAAATCAATACCCCTACACCTAACATTCCTCACTCCTCAGAAAATATTGTTACCTCATTCAACACACACTTCACACAAACCGTACTATCACTAGCTAGACAACACAACCCCCCTCCCCTACAACCCACACCTTCTCCCAGTAATCGCCCCACACTCTTCTCATTTTCTCCCATTCTAGACAACACAACCCCCCCTACACCCCACACCTTCACCCAGTAATCTCCCCACACTCTTCTCATTTTCTCCCATTCTAGACAACACAACCACCCCTACACCCCACACCTTCACCCAGTAATCTCCCCACACTCTTCTCATTTTCTCCCATTCCTACCTCCAACATAAGAAAACTCTTAACTAAACTTAAACCCACAAAATTAGCAGTAGACAACCTCTCAAGTGAATTTCTACAAATTTCAGCTGACGCCCTAGCCTACCCAGTATCCACCTTCATTAACCGATCTCTGTCAGAATGCTACATCCCTACACTATGGAAAATATCACACATAATTCCTCTTCACAAAGGCAGCCCCTCCACAGAAATAACCAACTACTGCCCCATAGCGATTCTAGCTCCACTCTCCAAAATACTAGAGAGATGCATTCACTCTCAAAACTCAGACTACCTCCTTACTAACAACCTCCTTTCTAATACTCAACATGGTTTCCGACCAAACCATAGCACCACCACTGCCTTACTCTCTTTCACTAACACTATCCTTCACCATAAAAACAACGACCATCTCTCCTCTGCTACTTTCCTAGACCTGTCTAAAGCATTTGACATGGTCCCACACAAACAACTCATCTCTGTACTAAATAATCTATCCTTCTCTCAATCAGTCACCAACTGGTTTCAGTGTTACCTGTCTGACTGCCAGCAATTCACTGTATGGCAAAATGACATATCTCCCCAACAACCCGTCTATATTGGTGTTCCCCAAGGATCCATCCTTGGACCCCTACTCTTCTCTATTTTCACCAATAATCTAGCCTCTGCCACCAAACATGGAAAACTCATACAATATGCAGATGACTCAACCATCATCTGCTCAGCCCACTCCCTACCCGAACTGCAAAAGGTCACACAGGATGCCCTTCCCTCTGTTGAAACTTGGCTATCCGATGCCCAGTTAATACTCAACCCAAACTAAACTCCTTATCTTTGAACAAACCAAACATACTCAAAACAACTCTCACTTTAACATCACAGCAAAAGACAACACCACTATCCACCCAACAGATCACACCAAATTGCTAGGAGTTGAAATAGACAACAATCTCAAATTTGACATTCACATATCCATGACCATAAAAAAGTCCACAAAAAACGAGGAGCCTTATACAGAAATAAGCAACTCCTCACCATAGCAGCTAGGATTTCAGTTGTAAATTCGCACCTTATCTTCACCTTACTTTATGCCTCTCCAGTGTATACCAACCTAAGGCAATGTGATCTAAATAAACTAGAGACCTGCTACAACAAAATCTCCAAATTCACCACTGGGGCATCCTACGGCAGTTACCACAGTCTCTCACTTACTGAACTAGGCTGGCTAGAACTCCCTCACCTCCTTCAATGGTATCAACTCGCACTCACCCACAAACTGGTAAACCATCCTCTAAAGGTCCCATCCCTCCAGTATCTACTCCAACCCTATCTCACCACCAGAACACTATGATCCAGCAACAAAAATCAATTACAGGTTACTAGAGCCAATAACACTGCTGGAGAAGCACTATTCTCCAGCGCTATAGCCAAATTATGGAACAATAACCTCTGTACCATCATGCACCCACTTCAAAGCTTTAGTTAAAGCGCACCTAAAAACATGCTGGCTATGCCCTTGTAACTCGCTCCTCTAACTTCTCCCACTCCATCTACCCTCTACCTCTCTTCCACCCCACAAACTACCTTTGATTACAGCAAGCTCTGATACTTCCATGCCTATCTACTTATTATATGGCAGTAACTTCTTATTGTAACAATTGTTAATATCTGCTATGACTTCATGGATGGAACAGATGCTAGTTATCTACTGAATGTACTATGTTCTTCATCTGTAACTATGTTTGTAATATCTTAATTGCTAGGATTCTTCATCTGTAACTATGTCTGTAATATTTTAATTTGTGGAGCTTTTCTCCCCGGGCCTCTGCTGAAAATGGACCTGCATCCAGTCGGACATTCCCGGTCAACAAATGTAAATAAATAAATAAATAAAAATATATAAATAATGTGATAATTTGTGGGGAAGTCACCCTCCCCAAAGGGGATGAAGATGTATTTTGTGGTATTCAGCATGAGGCCATGTTTCTGGCACCACTCATATGTCTGAGTGAGACCCTCTTGGAGAATGTCCACATCACTAGTGGATTTGGTGACAGCACTCATCATTCAGTTGTCTGCAACCTTGGTCAGCCATAGCCCACTGGTTTTGCCCTGTACCTCAGAAATGTATATCCCAAATAACAAGGCCCCAGGACAAATCCTGTGGTACACTGCTTGTTACAGGTGTGCTGCTTGATGTGGCTTCCCCTATTTTGACTAGATGGGTTCTATCAGTGCACCAGTTTGCTACCCATCTCGTAACATATGGATTGATGGCTAGTTTAGAGAGTTTATCTATTATGGCTGACTGGGAAATAGTGTTGAAGGCTTTGGCAAGGTCAAGGTAGGTGGTGTGCACTGTCTTCCCCTTGCCCATGGCTTTGGTGGCTGTCATAAAGAAATTGACCATATTTAACAGACATGATCTCCCCTGCCAAAGCCAAACTGTGTGGGATCGAGTGTTGGGAGTTTGCCAATGTCCTTGTTAATGAGGTCCATAATAATCCATTCCACGGCCTTGCAGATCAAGCTAGGTAGGGTGATGGATCTATAATTTCCCAGATCAGTGGATGCTCCCCCTTTGTACAAAGGGATGACAGTGGCTGTCCACCACTCAGTTGGGACAAAGCCAGTATTCAGCCTTTGGTTGAATATGGTGCCTAATGGTGCTGCTGGGTCATGTCTGAGTTCATGTAGGATGCAGCCTGGGATGTTATTGGGTCACATGGAGGCTGCATGTTTTGCCTTTGAGAGATCAGTGATGACCTGGTTCCTAGATATAAGGGTAAGGGGGCAGGTACTATGGTAGTCCTGCTTTACTGATGGGGGGACAATGGGGTAATGTTTTCACTAAATTTGTCAGCCAGCAAGTTTGCTATATGTACAGCATTTGTATACATTTTGTCCTTGACCAATACATCTGAACAGATCTGGGTGCTTCCTTTGAGGTTATGGACATATGTGAAGCAGGACTTATGATTGTCTGTAGTAGATGTCACAAACTGGGACTCATAGTTTGCTTAGGAGGATTTCAGTAGTGTATTTATTTCCTTGTTCAGGCTATGGAGACATTGCTTCCAATTGGGCACCTGCTCTTTCATGGTTTTGGACAGTGACATTCTCCTCTTGTTATAGAGTTCATTTATTGCTGATGTCGATCAGACAAGTGTACTTATCCTTGCAGAGGATGATATAGTCTTGTCAGGTATTCTGATTCTGTGTATCTATATACATGCTTGTACACTGCCTTGGTGTACTTTTGGATATTGGTGTCAGTTCCTACAGAGGGGGAGGGGGCTGTGAAGCTGTGTATACCATCCCTAAGGAGGCTGTAATCAACTTTGGAGACATGTTTATGTGTGACCCTGGGTAGATGGGTATTGTTGGAGATGGTGAGTTCGAAAGTGTCCACTTTATGGTCAGATCTTACTAAGGAGGATGATAATGTAGGGGTACTGCAGTGGTTACTAATGTTGTTTAATACCATGTCCAAGACATTTTTACCTCTTGTGGAGGTATCATCTAGCTGTTCAAAGGTGTTTGCATTGACAACAGCGATGAATCTCTGGGCATTTGTGTTCTGGCATGAGCAGCCCTTCCAGTCTATGTTTGGGTAGTTAAAGTTACCCAAGATCAGGGTAAAAGGTTGAAGCCTGATACAGTCAAAGAGGTCCATATAGGCAGAATGGCAACTTTCAGTCAGATTTAGGGGCCAGTAGCTGGCTATGATTTAAATAGGGATCTTGTCAATGGATAACTGCACCTTGAGTGTCCCCTGTGTGTCATACTGTTTGACCAGCCTGGAGGTGTGTATATCTTTAATAGATATTGTTACTCCACCCCCTTTGGCTTTACTACCCACAGTTTGGGGTCTGAATGCATGAGAGAATGGCTAACGAGGTATAGCTGGGGTGCTCTCTACAGCTGTGAACCAGGTTTCTGTGACTGCACAAATTTCAGCATTTTTCAGGGCTAAGACTGCTTGCAATGAGTATTGCATGTGTAGACTCCTAGCATTTAGCAGCATGACCTTTAAGTTGTGTTTTGTTGACATTTTTATGTTGGTAGTTTTATCATCATCAGTTGTCCTAAAAAAGGCACTGTGGGGAAGCAAGAACCTTTGCCAGAAGCCTGAAGCCCAGTTGAGACAGATGCAGGCCATGTCTGGCAAAGCATTATGGTCTGTCGATCATATCTTCCCAGGCTGTCGGGTACTGGATCCTCCTGGACTGGCACCTGAAACTAAGACAATTATTACAGTCAATCATGTCTTGTTTGTATTGAGGCATCATTCTGGATGACAGCAGAATGCTGCTAAAGGCCAGGGACATACCTGCCTGGGACACATAATCAGTGAGCTCAAATATGTCTTTCTTCATATAGTCCAGGGAGGTACGTCTCAAGTCATTCATGCCAACATGGATTATGACAGTGTCATAACACTACCTGTTGTTGAAAGATGTCAGAGCGTATGTGATATGGCACATTCTGGCATCTGACAGACAACTAACCGTGACTTTCTCCTTATCCAGCCTGGTGAGAGGCCCATTTGTGTGTCTCACAATGGAGTCACCTATGACTAATATGTTGAGTTTATGGTGAAGCCTTAGTGGCTGTGAGACACAGGTGTGTGGACTATGTGTGGTATGTGGTGTGGAGGGCTATGGAGATCATGTGTTTTTATGCTTTGCAGGTCTCCTTTGTTTTAGTATGTGTTTGTTGAGGACCTCTGCATATGTGGGTGTGTCTTGTGTACATGTGGGTGGTGTTTGAGGTGTAGGGATTGTGTTGACAACTTTTTCAGTGCCAGGTATACTGGCTTGAGAAGGAGAGAGCATGGACTCGAGGTTCCTAATGTAATTACATCTCTCACAAATTGTGTTCCTAGGTTGTGGTTAGTAGATGGTTGTCCTTGTACATGAGGCAATTGCTACACTGTGTCAGGATGCCCATATCAATCCGACTGGCAGGAGAAACTCTAGGACATTGTCCATCCATATTTGTAAGAATCTAAGGGAGAAAGGCCAGGGAGACCTAAGTGGTGGGTCCAAAGCCCAAGTTCTTAAACAAAATGTAAGAGGCTTACAATAACACTTACAATTTAGACAGGCTATAAACAAGCAGTACTAAATGCAACAGAAAAGAAGCAGATGAACACTTTACAGAACAAGCAGCAAGTAGCAGGAAAAAGCAAGATGAGCAGGAAAATGCAAGATGTATTGCCACTATGTTGCTGATAGCCACATACATATATGTTGATAGATGGTGGGGTATCATGTGGTAGTTACCGAAGGATAGTGCTGGCCAATTTGGATATGTAGTGTGTGTATACATAGTAGAGAGCAATGTACATGGTCCTGTGATGTGTTCCTCTCTTCTTGTCTTTCAGATACCATGTGCAGATGGAGGTACCCACCTTTTTATGCTGCTGAAAACAATGTGATAGTGGATGGCCTTAGACTCCATCACAACATCCTGCTGCTTAGGAGACACCAGAATCAGGAGAAATGGGCTTCACTGTGGGCTGACCTTCTTGCATCCATAAATGAAGTAGGGCTACAGGAAAGAAGCTATGAGCAGGTCTGACACCGGGCCATGGATATGATAACTGCTGCATGGCAAAGGGCCACTACTGTGGCCAGGGACTGTGCTGCCACCTGTGGAGCGCCTGCAGCTAAACAACCACTCTTAGCCACAGAGGAGTTCCTAGCCAATCTGGCATTAACAACCAGCTCACAGGCATCCATCACCCCATATGTTATGGAGGTGGGTGGCAAAGCTTCCACAACAGAGGAGCATCCAGTTAAGCCTCCTGTGTTCATCACTGTAATACTGTAGCAGTCATTGTGGCAGCCTCCGCATACCGGTACACAAATGTCAGGTTAATCTGCATTTGGGGGAAGGTTGTTTGTAATGCACAGTTTCGCACACATACTCAGAATGTCAGCAATGTGGGCAGTATCAGAGTTCCTACTGTACATGTTGTCATACACACATTATCCTGTAACAATGGCACATTTGTGTTTGCTGACAATACCTCCCCCCCACATTTCCACAGGTATATGTTGTGTGGTCAGAGTCCAACATCCTGCAGCTGGTGAGTGTAAAACTGTTTTGGTATGGCTCATGTATACCCTAAAAATATGAAAGGCAGCCAGTTTGCCATAGACACAACTGTTATGCTTAGCCAGAGTACAATACTTTTATGTTCAGTTTTGGAGGGGTTCACTGCAGTGCATTGAATAAATAATCACAATACTGTATTTGCAGGTGCTGTAACATATTTGCACTTATTTCTGTGAAGGTCTATGCACTCTACTATACACAGAGCAATAATATGGTGAAACAGGGTGCGCTGTGTTGTAGGTGTAGGTCCATCACATACACTGAGATATCATTTATCTCTTAGGTGTATAGTACTGGCAACATTAACTGGACATAGCTGCAGTGCATGTTATTAAGGGCCTGTCTTGTCTGTGTATGTTGTAGTCTGCTTGTCTGTTGTGCATGGGATCAGAAATAAGATGTGGTATGTATAATGCAGTTGTGGCACCTCACCTGTATGGGTGTGCGTGGCTCAGCAGACATAATAGTGCAGGTATTAATGTAGGTATGTTGTCTTCCTCCTCACAGGTGACCGTGGGGTTTGGAGTGTGTCCCCCTCCCAACCTGATGTTTGTGTCTCATCGGACTCTGATAATGATGGTGGTCATAGTGAGGTACAGGTGAGGTTGTTGGAGGGCTGAACCTTTCCCATGGGTTGACATCCCACTTCCATCTAACATGTTCCCACACACAGGCGATATGCTGACACATACCCAGTCCCCTGCAGCCACAGATATTGGATAGTCAGAATTTGGCAGCATTGAACAGGAGAGTGTGGTGGCTATGGCATCAGTGAGTGTAGACACTAGCCATAGCCAAAGAGCTGGCAAGGTCCCACACAGGCAGATTGACAGGGATGCTCAAAAGAGGACTGCTGCCCATACACCACCTGTCACAGGTGTCACATCATGAGTCACTCAATGTATGTTTTGGGCCATCATGGAGGCACAGGCACATTCAAATGCAACACCAGATGGATGCTCAGAATTATGGATGCATCACTTTCTGGTATCCATGACTCCATCAAAAACATTGGTGATGCCATGCATTACTTCACTGATGTAGTGGACAGATGGTGAGGAAACACAGTGTCAGTCCTCAACCACTCATTGTCTGTGCTAGAACATGTGATGGGAGTAGGGAATTGGACACTTGGCCGTAGGTCAGCAACATCTGCTGAGAGTCCACATGGGCATGTACACTCATGCTCCCATAGTAGCAGTACATCCAGCACTACAGAAGGGAGGTTGCTGTCCACACCACCAGTGTCAGGCCTTGGACATGTGGTACTTGGCAGTTCTGTGAGGGAAACAGGCCCAGCAGACACCAGTGACTGTCAGCAACTAGTACCGCATATGACCCTGGGCGTGGTGGTGCCAATGTCACTCCTGGCAGAAACAGTTCGCGTGTTCATGGCTGGAGATGTGAACTCTGCAGTCTGCCATATACAGTCCACTGTTGTCCAACATTCCCATGTATAGGGCTTCCACATGCCTTAAATGTGTACACGCACACACTCATGCATCAGTGTCACAGGCAGGTCACCAACAGACACATACAGCACCTCTCCATGCTCCAGCTGACCACCACCCCTTCCTAACTCCCACACATAATTGCAACTGTTTGGCACAGCCTAGACATCTAGCACCCCCACACCACACCCTGTGCATATGATGATACCTGTACCACATCCCTGTCATCAATAGCATTTATGCAGGGACATGTAAATGCATGTCTGATGCACAGGGTGACTATACTACATTACATGACAGTGTTTACTGTGGTTCTGCTATGCCATGACATGTGCTGTCTGCATTTATCATGAGTACACATTAACATCTTTGTTCCTTTGTTGCATGATGTTAGATTGGCGAAGGTGTCGTAGACTGACAGGTGTCTCTCAGAACTTTGTATGTTTCTGTTGCAGGGGTGTGAGTGACTATGCTGTGGAGACTTGGTGGCAATACAGCTGCTCAGGATTGCATGATAGCAAAGCAGACATATGACATCAGCAGGTAAGGTTTATATGTGCATAGTTACCTAGGTGCATCTGTGTATACCAGAGTATCAGGAGCAATGGGGTTTACAGTGTAATCCTGCATACATACCCCATAACAAGGCATGCCACCTTTAAAATGTGTCACCTGAGTGTTGTGTACCTACAACTGTAGGTGGTGACAGATAGCATCTATGTCAAGGTAGATGTGGGCTATTTAGGGGCAGCAGGTACTCAAAATGTATAACCATTGCACTCACATAGGCAAGACAGATACACTGCTGCAAGGGGGTATAGCCACACACACACACACACACACACACACACACACACACACACACACACACACACACACACACACATGCTCTCCAACAATGAGCGTGTGTGTGTGTGTGTGTGTCTCTGTGTGTGTATGTGGGTATAGCTACACACACACACACACACACACACAGACACACACACACACACACACACACACACACACACACACACACACACACACACACACACACACACACACAGGCACTCACTGTTGGAGATTAGAACCCCTACATATATAGTAGTATATACTATAACACTACATTCTTATCACATGCACCATGGAGCTTATGTGTTTTGGAAATGTTTGCTAGTGCTGTTAAGGTGGATGACATTAGCAGGCCCTGTAAAGGAGGCCAATGGGGATTTTGACAGGGCCTCAACCTCAAAATGTATAACCATTGAACACAGATAGGTGAGACATGCACACTGCTGCTAGGGGACATATTTACATACACACATTCACAGAGCTGCCCTGTCTGAGATTAGAACCTATACCTAAATAGTAGTTTTTACTATAGCACTACATACTTATCGCATGCGTCATGGAGCTTAAGTATGGTGGAAATTTTTGCCACTGCTGATAAGGTAGATGATGTCAGCAGGCCTAGTCTAGTCCAGGTACAGATTTTCTGTATTCAGGACTGTTTGTAAGCTTCTGAGCCCCCCAAGCCTTGTGTTGGAGTGCAGCCATCTAGCTTATCAGTGGGAGTGGTAAGTACTAGGTAGCCTGTCTACCACAAGAGGAGTGGTTCTTGGCCCAGGAATTTTAGTTTATTGACCATTTGGGAAGTTGTTCATCTCTTTCAATTTTCTGGTTTAAAAGACCACATCTGCACTTGTTTCCCATCTTTCCTGTAACTAACCTACTAGAAAGCACTAGAAAGCCTTAAATTGATATAAGCCTTCTCACTTAAAAGAGAGACTTTGGAGTGATTGAGTATCAGTTTTCTGTATTTTATTTCTGTACTTAACTGTTTTCCACCTAAATGCTGATTTTCCAGCACTTATCGTGATTTAAAAGCTTGTTTTCTTCACATATTGTACTTATTTGACTGCCTGCATGTTTAAAAAGTTGGTTTTTGTTTAAATAAATTGTTTAACTGTTGTAGGCTACACACTAAAGTGCGATAGCCTTTTCTGATCGCTTGTAGTCGTTTAAAGCTGTTTTAAGTGTACTTTTTACTGTTTTTGCCTTATCTTTTCAAAAAAAAAAAAAGTCTTGTTTCCTGTCTTTCTAAGCTAGTATAGTCCAGTTTTCAGGCTAGTGCTGAATTCAGGGCTGTGTTACACGTTTTTGAGTTGCCCATACCTTATTTGGATAGAGGGAAGTTTCTCTGTTCACCTGTGAGAGAGAGGAACTTTGAGCAGCCATCTGTCCCTGGAGGAGTGGTTCCAGACCAGAAGTTAGTAGTTTAAAAAACGCGTTGCATGGTTTTGTGCACCAGGCAGCACTGGTTAGCTAGGGTTAAATTATTCCTGGCTCCACTAAGTCTCCTCTTCAGTTTTTCACTTGAAACTAGTCTAACTCTCAACCTAAGCACTTAAAAAGCATCCTACAGTTCAGCACTTGCTCAGACCTAATAGAAAGCACTGATATACCCTGACACTTGACTGCCCAGCAAGGCAAGGCTCTTTATCCACCCCTCACCAACCAAGCGACTAAGCACCTCACCCTACTATTCAGGCATGACCAAAGGGCAACTTCAGGTGTACTCTCCAGTCCAGCTGGTGAATCTGGATATCCTGAGGCAATGTTACAACTGCCTCATGTACACAGACAGCCCTCTCCTCCTACCACAAAACACTAACATATATGAGAGATGCAATTATACAGCCAAACAGGAGGCTAAGGTATCTCCACCCAAGACTGGAACAGACAGTCATGAGGAGAAGGTTAACACTTACACCACACCTCCAGCCTCACATACACCTACTAAACCAGCACTGGCAAAAAATACACATAAATACATGAAATCATACTCGGAGGCTCTAAATAAAAACCTGCAAAAGCATCAGAGAGCTCCAAAGCAGACACCCACAAAACCTGAACCTCCCGTCACAAACCAGACAACACATAAAACACAAAATCAATGTGCCGCACAATCACAGCCCTTAAGGCGAAATAACATACCTAACACACTAGTAATAGGTGACTCAATACTCAGGCACACTGACGCCCCACTCACTAGGCTGGACAAGGAAAAGGTTACTGTTAGCTGCCTGTCGGGAGCCAGAATCCGCCACATAACACAAGCACTCAGGTCACTCCAGAACAAGTACAAATATGACTCTGTCATTGTTCATGTTGGTGTGAATGACCTGAGACGTACCTCCCTGGACTACATGAAAACAGACATGGAAGAGCTCTCTGATCATGTAGCCCAGGCGGGTATGACCCTGACCCTGAGTAGCATCCTGCCCTCACCAAGAATGATACCTCAGTATAAAGAAAAAATGATCAATTTCAACAATTGGCTAAGCTTCTGGTGTCATTCAAAGGGGATCCAGTGTCTGTCAGCCTGGGATGACATGTTTAACAAGCCACGTTGCTTCGCAAGAGACAGCTTGCACCTGTCACCCCTTGGCTTTCGAATACTGGCCAAGGCTCTTGCTGCCCCGATAGTGCCTTTTTTAGGCAAGGCTCAAAATTCAAACCCACCTCCGTAAACAGCACAAGTAAAAAATTGAGGGTTATGCTACTCAATGCCAGGAGTTTAAATCTCAAAATGCATGCGTTCAAAGCACTACTAAGTATGGAGAATGTCGACATCTGTGCAGTAACTGAAACCTGGTTCAAGGCTCCAGAGAACACTCCAGCACTACTGGGCTACAACTCATACCACACATTTCGGCCACAGAACACGGACCGAAACACAAAAGGAGGGGGTGTATCCATATTCATCAAGGATACCCACACCTCCAGGTTAGTGGCGCAGCATGATACCTCTGAGATCATCCATGTGCAACTAACATCAGGCAGATCTGCAATGCAAATTGTGGCCTGCTACAGATCACCCTCCATGACCCAGGACCACCACTCCACATGGAAAACATGAAGGTCCTACCAAACACCCTGATCTTGGGAGATTTCAATTACCCTACCATTAACTGGGAAAACTACTTGAGTACAAACTCCTGGGCTCAGCGCTTCCTGGAATTTATCAACTCAAATGCCGTGGATCAGCTGGTAAACTCCCCTACTAGAGGCCACAAAATATTGGACCTGGTCATCACCAACATGGGCGACAGATGCTCTGTACCGGAGGTCAACCCATCACTGGTAAGATCAGACCATAAACTAATAACCCTGGATGTCCACACCCCACCACCACCCCCAACCAAGGAAACCACAGTGAAAAACTTTTCTAAAGCAAACTTCACCTTACTTAAGGCAGAAGCGGTAAGTTTCACAGCCCCCACACTAAAGGATAACACTGCCCAAGATGCAGAATCCTTTACAATTGCAATCTATGAGCACCTACAAGGTTGCATGGATCGTGCCATCCCTAGCAAAACCAAGACTCACTCCCCTAAGAGAACTAAGAGAAGGAAACCAGTCTGGTGGACCCCTGCCATAAACAGGTTATACAACAAAAGGAGGAAACTAGTTCAGAAAAAAGCAAATCCCAAGAAGGAAAGACATCCCAGATCAGTATCAGTAAGAAACTAGGGTCCCTCATAAAATCATCCAAGGCTAACTTCGAAAGAAAAATAGCCAAGGATTCGAAAGATAACCACAAAGCCTTCTTTAGCTATGTCAAGAATCTAAGTGGCAACTCACAGATATGCTCTGAGATAGTGCAAAATAGCACAAAATATACTGAACCTACTGATATTGCCAACATACTGGCAGATAGATTCAGTGCAAACTTCACCTCCCTCTCACCTTCAAAAGGACCCACAACAATACCGGAAAAGTGTAGTGTCCTAGAAATCACAGAAGCACAGGTTAAAACAGCCCTTTTAAAAGCCAAAAACACAGCATCAATAGGGCCAGATGGTGTCCCAGACTGCGTCTTGCACGAACTACAGAATGAACTAACCCCCCACCTAAACACGCTGGTCAACCTCAGCCTCTTCACAGGCTACGTGCCCATAGAATGGCACACAGCAATGGTTATTCCGCTCCACAAAGGAGGGGCCACAACTGACCTTGGTAACTATCACGCCATAAGCCTGTCTAGCCTGGTCTGCAAGGCTATGGAGCACATCATCATGGAATTCATTAACAAAGACATTGGGAATGTCCAAACACTTGACCCGACCCAGTTCGGCTTTGTTAAGGGCAGATCATGCCTATTAAACCTGGTTGACTTCTTTGAGACAGTTACCAAGGCCATAGACGAGGGAAAGGTGGTACTCACAGCCTACCTGGATCCCGCCAAGGCTTTCAGCACCATTCCTCACTCGGATATTATAGAAAAATTCACCAGCCTGAACATAAACCCCTACGTCACAAGATGGGTTGCCAACTGACTTACAGACAGAACTCACACGGTAAGAATAGCGGGCTCCAGGTCTGACTCTAAACCAGTCACAAGTGGTGTCCCGCAAGGCTCAGTTCTGGGACCCCTACTGTTCGGCATATATTTCTCAGAAGTACAGGCAAACACAGGAGGACTATGGCTAGCCAAGTTCACCGATGACTGCAAACTGGGAGCCATAATTGACTCTCTGGCTGACACGGACATCCTCCAAAAAGGCCTTACTGAGACAGACACCTGGTGTCAAAGTTATGGCCTCAAGCTAAATGCCAAAAAATGCATAGTTATCCCATTTGGGAAAAACAAAACACCCACGAATTACCACACAGGCAGCAGCCCCCTTAATACAGAAGAGGTAATAAGAGATCTGGGGACCCAGGTAGATAGTAGTCTCTCCTTTGACAATCATATTGCCAAAGTAGTTAGGAAATCCTTCTATGTGGCCCATCTAATTACTAAGGGGTTCACATCTAGAAATAAAGAGGTTATTGTACCCCTCTACTCGTCACTCATCAGACCCATCATAGAGTACAATGCCCCGTTTGGGATGTACCTCGCAAGACACTTCCAACAGCTTGAAAGACCACAAAAGCACCTCACCAAGTGGATTACTGGCCTCAAACATATGTCCTATGCAGCCCGCCTGAAAAAACTCCAGCTGTACTCAGTGACGTATCGCTTACTCAGACGTGATCTCTACTTGACTTACAAAGCCATGTCTAACTCAGAATTGATGGACCTGCTCCACCTAAAGAAATCCAAGTCACTGCAAGCCACGTGCTCTAGTGAGCTAAACCTTGCCACAACAATAAATAGAACATGCTGGAGGGATAGATTCCTGTCACAGAGACTCACCATGCTTTGGAACAAAATTCCTAACTACATTAGCAGAGCCCCGCACTAACACTCTTCAAGATAAGCCTTGACTAGTGGATGTGTAACAGAAAGTACACCCCTGGGATCACTTACTTGGCTCTGCTTGACAGAGGCTCAGTTAATTAATCAATGGGGCAGCAAAAGCCAACACACTCTGGCTAGGCTTATAAATGCCCTCGGGCATTTGAACCTAAAGGAGGCCAGTGGTGGTGTTGACAGGGCCTCAAAATGTTTAAATATTGCACACAGAAAGGCACACTGCTGCAAGTGGATATATTTACACACACACAAAGTTGACTTGTCTGAAATTAGAACCCCTACCTATCTAGTAGTATATACTTTAGTACTACGTACTTATCGCATGCACCATGGAGCTTATGTGTTTTAGAAATGTTTGCCAGTGCTGTTAAGGTGGATGACATCAGCAACTGTTTCCAGGAGGCTACTGCTGTGGAGGATGGTAATCTCAGGTTCATAAAATGATTGACCATTGCACAGACATAGACCTGATAGGCATGTCTGTACTACTGTATGGGTAATATCTGCATACACACACAAGGTGGCCAGTGTCAGATTATAGCCCCTATCTACTTATTATTACACATGACAGCTCACAGTACTATTTGCATACGCCACTGGTTATATTTGTTGTATAAGTGTCTGCAGCACTACATCAGTCTGCACCTTTATTGGATATATCTATATACATACATATATATATATATATATATATATATATATATATATATATATAACCTGTTATCTCTCTATATATATCTATATAGATAGATATATAGGTACATATATAATATATCTCTATGTGCTACATACTGATATATTAGGGTAAGCATGACTGAGGGGGATAGGGAGAGACAGGTACATAGCTGCCTGTATGCACAGAGATATATTCACATCTCAGTTCTTTAGGTAGAGGCATCAGACATGGGATGGCACCAGCTAAGTGTAGGAACATGCCCAGTGTGACCATCAGTAATTCCAAGGGGATTCCAGGCCAGACCTACCTGTACTGCAGTCTGGGATTTTGTGTTCTACAGCCAATCGGCTGCTGTACCTAACTCAACAGTCCAGCACCTCCCTGATATTATGTAGAAGGGATTTCCTGGCTGTGAGCTGCACATAATATGTGAGTCATACCTAGGGTGTGTACAAAATTGTAATAGACTGTATAGGGTTTTGCATCATATGTCTGGTACATATTGCATAGCATTGTGATTTTTTGGTACATCAGTAGAAAATCATTATATAGTTTGATGTCAGGAACTGATGAGAGAGATTTGAGTTGCTGAATGCATATACAGCAGGGAACCCATGCTACAGCATGACCTGTTATTCTCTGCACTGTCTACATTTATCTGGCCTGTAGTTAATCCTTCTCCTTATATGTGGACATTTGTCCCACACCTGTTCCTGTCTGTGTCCATATTTCCTACTCTAAGTAGTTGTAGGTATGCTGTGACTGGGGTATATGATGTAGCAGCATACACAGGGTTACAGACTTCACACCTCTGACCATACATGTTTAGCAGGATGTCCAGCATTCTGCTCTATATGACTGCAATGCTGCTCAGATAGTTGTGTTTTTTTTGATAATATACTACTACATGGTCCCCACGGAGTTGTTGAAGGTACTGACACAGTTACATGAAGGCCTTTACATCCTGCTACTCGTCTGACTTGTTCTGACCTGCTGTTATACTAGCCACCTTCTAGGTTACTCAGAGCATGTGTAATGTCTGTAGCTGTGGCCCCCTGTCCTACCATTGTCTCTGGCTTTGTCTGTCTTTCTTGCAGTAACAAATAGTGCCATATTGACACTCTTTGGGACACCTACCATAGGAGTACTTCACATGCAAAATTGCAAGTTCAGCCGGCTTTGAACCATGCACACCATCAACCATGCTAATGTACTTAGCCCACTGAGCCACACCAGACACCAGAAAGTAATTCCTGACAATATCCACAGCAGACATATACACTTTGACCTCTGCATATTGTGGAAATAGAACATGTTGCCAGATTGTTTGGGACAGCCCTAGGATTGTGTGATCTGCTGTTATAACCTTGCAAACCTATCTGTTCCTGCAGTGGTATGGGAGCACAGCTGTGTTGGAGTAGGGAATGTAGCATTGACAGTCATGTGTCAGTGCTATGACCCTGCTGTTTGTCATATTCCTCACATAGTGTAGTGGGTTTTGATGCCTTGTGGGCTGCTGTATATTATGGGGAGGCCAGTATTGGACAGAGTGTTTATTTTGTCTTAACTGCCTTAAACTAAACAAAAACCCAAAAACAAAAAAAAATAAGCAATCCTATACTTGTTTCCTACCTTTCTGAAGCTTTTATAGTCCAGTTTTCAGAGTTTGCTGAATCCAGGACTGTTTTGTAGTTCCTGTGTTGGCCCATAACTTACTTGGATAGAAGGAAGTTTCTCTGTTCACCAGTGAGAGTGGGGAGCTTTGAACAGCCTATCTGTCCCTGGAGGAGTGGTTTTCAGCCCAGAATTTGTAGTGTATTGGCCATTTTGAGCTAATTTCTATCCCTTTTATCTTCCTGCTATAAAACCCCACTTTTGTGTGGTTTTGTGCACCGCTCAGCGCCAGTTAGCTGGGGTTAACCATTCCTGACTCCATAAAGTCTGCTCTTCAGTTTTTCCCTTAGAACTTGTCAGTCTTTCAACCTAAAGCACTCAGACCCTTACCTTTCAGCCCAGCACTTGTTCTAAATCTACTGCAGTGCTAAGCAATCAACCTCTGCATCTGCCAGAAGGGAATATTCTTTATACTTCCCTACTTATTCAGGCATGTCCAAGAGACAGCTCTCTGTGTACTCTCCAGCCTACCTGATGAGCCTAGGCATATTGAGGCAATGCTACAACTGCCTCATGTACACAGACAACCCTTTCCTCCTGCCACCAAACACTAACACTTGTGAGAGATGCACTTATACAGCCAATCTAGAGGCAAAGCTCTCTCCAATCAAGACTGGAAACAAAACAGTCAAGAGGAGAAGGTACCAATTTGCAACACCCCACTCACAACACATAGACCAACCAAACCAACACCTCCAAAACCCACACATAGAAACACCAAGATGTATACAGAGGCTCTGACAAAAAATCTAAACCTGCCTAAGCAACAAAGACCTCCAAAGCAGACGCACAAGCAACCTTATCCTACCAACACACCCCAAGCAACACATAGCCCACAAACTCAGTGTGCTGCACAATCATTGCCCATAAAGCAAAATAACATACCCAACACACTTGTGATAGGTGACTCTATAGTCAGGCACACAGATGCCCCACTCACAAGGCTGGACAAAGAGAAAGTTACTGTCAGCTGCTTGTCGGGTGCCAGAATCCGCCACATGTACTCAGGTCACTACACGGCAAGTACAAATATGACTCTGTCATAGTCCATGTTGGTGTTAATCACCTGAGATGTACCTCCCTGGACTACATGAATAGAGACATGAAGCAGCTCTCTGATCTTGTAGCTCAGATAGGTATGACCCTAGCCCTGAGTAGCATACTGCCTTCACCAAAAATGACACCACAGTACATGGATAAGATGATCAACTTCAACAATAGGCTAAGCTTCTGGTGTCATTCAAAGGGAATCCAGTATCTCTCTGCCTGGGATGACATGCTCAACAGGCCATGATGCTTCATCAGAGATGGCCTGCACCTGTCACCCCTGGGATTCAGAATATTGGCCAAGGCTCTTGCCGCCCCTATATTGCCTTTTTTTAGGCAAGGCTCAAAAAACAAACCCACCACCTTAAGAACTACAGGAAACAAAAAACGGAGGGCAATGCTACTCAGTGCTAGGAGTCTAAACCTTAAAATGCACTCACTTGAGGCACTCCCCAAAATGGAGAACATCGATATCTATGCAGTGACTGAGACCTGGTTCAAGGCTCCTGAGAGCTCCCCAGCACTATCAGGCTGTAACTCATATCACACATTTCAGCCACAAAACCCGGACGGAAACACAAAGGGCAGAGGCATGTCCATATTCATTAAGGACATCCACATCTCCAGGCTAGTTGCAAAATACAATGCCTCTGAAATCATCCAAGTGCAACTAACCCAGGGCAAAAATGCATTCCAAATTGTAGTTTGCTATAGATCCCCCTCCATGACCCAGGACGCTCACTACTCATTCCTGGGGACATTGGAAAAAATAAGGGTCCAACCAAACACCATAGTTATGGGCAATTTCATCTACCCTTGCAGTAACTTGGAAAACTACTCTTGTACTAAGCCCCTGGCTCAGCAATTCCTGGAGTTCATAAACTCTAATGCCCTGGATCAACTTGTCAATGCCCCCACCAGGGGCAAAAATATTCTGGACCTGGTCAGTACCAACATGGGTGACTGGTGCTCAAAGCCCAAGATCAACTCCTCGCTGGTTAGATCAGATCATAAGTTAATCACCCTAGATATCCACATCCTGACCCCACCCCCACACAAGGAAACCATAGTAAAAAATGTTTCCAAAGCAAACTTCACGCTCCTCAAAACTGAGGTGACTAACTTCACGACACCCCTGTAGATGGATAACACAGGCAATACAGTCACGACTGCTAAATCCTACACAAATGCACTCTACAAGTACCTGCATGAGTGCAAGGATCATGCTATCCCCAACAAAACCAAGACACTATCCTCCAAAAAAAGGAAGCCGATCTGGTGGTCCTCTGCCATTAATAATAGAATAACATTAACAACAGAAGGAAGAAACTGTTGCAAAAGAGAGTAAAAACCCAGGTATGGTGTAACTCACTGACGAGCCTCAATAAGAAACTAAGATCTCTCATAAAATCCTCCAAAACTAATTTTGAATGAAACATTGCCACAGATTCCAAAGGCAACCACAAGGCATTCTTTAGCTATGTCAAGAATCTTCATGTAAACACCCAAATCTGCACTGAGCTACAACAGAACGGCGCAAAATATACAGAGCCAACTGATATTGCCAACATATTGGCAGATAGGTTCAGTGTAAACTTTACACTCCCCCTCACCCTCCAAAGGTCCCATAACTATACCAGATGGTTGTAGAGCCCTGGAAATCACAAATACACAGGTAAAATGTCAAAAGTCATAAACGCAGCATCCATGGGACCGGACAACATCCCAGGCTGCGTCTTACACGAACTCCAAAATGAACTAGCCCCCCCCCCCCCAAAATCCATGTTCAGCCACAGCCTCACCACAGGCTATGTGGCCAAAGAATCATGCACAGCAATGGTTATCCCTCTCCACAAAGGAGTAAGAACCACAGACCCTGGGAACTATAAACCTATTAGCCTGACAAGTCTGGTCTGCAAGACCATGGAGCGTATCATCATGAAACTCATAAACAAAGATATAGAAAACCCCCAAACTGTGGATGCTGCCCAATTCAGATTTGTAAAATGTAGGTCATGTCTCCTAAACCTGGTAGACTTCTTTGAAATAGTTACAAAGGCCATAGATGAGGGCAAGATAGTCCACACAGCCTACCTGGATCTCACAAAAGCCTTTGACATTATCCCTCATTCAGGAATCATTGATAAACTCACCAACCTTAACATAAATACTTACATCATGAGATGGGTGGCCAACTAGCTAAAGGACAGAACCCAAACGGTAAGAGTTGCTGACTCCAGATCTGACTCCAAACCAGTGACAAGTGGAGTACCCCAGGGTTCAGTCCTAGGACCTCTCCTGTTCGGTATATACTTCTCTGAAGTGCAAGAGAACACCAAGGGTCTATGGCTAACCAAGTTCATGGATGACTGCAAACTGGGTGCCATTATCGATTCCCCTGCTGATGTAGAAATCCTGCAGAAGGGCCTCACCGAGACTGACACCTTGTATCAAAATCATGGCCTCAAACTAAATGCCAAAAAGTGCATTGTTATCCCCTTTGGCAAAAACATGGTATCCATGAATTACCAAATGGGGGAAGTTCACTTAACACAGAAAGTGTGATAAGAGACCTTGGGACCCAAGTGGATAGTAACCTCTCCTTTGATAACCACATTGCCACAGTGCTCAGAAAATCTTTCTACATGACCCACTTAATCACAAAGGGATTCACATCTAGAAATAAGGAAGTCATTGTTTCCCTGTACTCGTCACTTATCAGACCCCTCATTGAATACAAGTACCTCACAAGACATCTACAACAACTTGAGAGGCCCCAGAAGTACCTCGCCAAGAGGATCACTGGCCT
Organism: Protopterus annectens; assembly: GCF_019279795.1. Classification (NCBI taxonomy): domain Eukaryota; kingdom Metazoa; phylum Chordata; order Ceratodontiformes; family Protopteridae; genus Protopterus; species Protopterus annectens. The sequence goes on from NC_056741.1 coordinate 989,816,430, forward strand.
CAAGCAATTGCCCTATGCTGACTGGCTCAAGAAACTCAAACTCTACTTGGTCACATACCATTTACTCCGAGGAGACCTCTGTCTGACATACAAAGCCATGTCAAACCCGGAATTATTGGACATGCTCCACTTGAAGAAATCCCAATCTCCCTGAGCTACAGGCTCTAGGGACCTAAAACCTCTCCACATCAATAAATAGGACATGCTGGAGGGATAGATTTTGTGTCCTAGAGACTTCCCATGCTCTGCAACAAGATTCCTATCCACATCAAGAAGAGATTGCCATTAGCACTTTTCAAGAAAAACCTTGATAAGTGGATGGGTGATAGGAAATTCACCCCTGGGATTATGTCTGGGGCACTGCTTGATAGAGGGGCAGGAATTTAATAATACATGGGTGGCAAAAGATGATACACTGTTGGCTAGGCTTGCTTTGGCCCTTGGGCAGATAGCCTAGTACCTACCTATGAACCTATGAACCTATGTTGTCCCACATAGCTATTACTTCTGTGCAGGTAGCACAGTAGCCCCCTCTGTTCTCTTGCATGCATGCAGCAAGTCCATACATATGCTACCATAGTCTAGTACCCCATACATTTGTTGTAAAGAAGAGTGACTTACCTTCAGGGAGGACTCTGTCAGATGCACACTGTACATAGCCTATACACGGTAAGGTACAGGTTGTGTGGTGTGGCTAGCATCCTTTTTAGTATGTATGTGAGCCAGAGTGAGGTGTCAGTCCCTAGGACCACAGGTTGTCAGTCCATGTGCTATGTGTTGCCTCTTTGCCAAGGCCAGGGCATACTGGTCATGCCTACATCTGCCTACAGGAACAAGCTCAGGGGGTTCCTCCTCTGTCTCCCTGTGGCTGTGGGGACCTTGGCACTGGTGGGAGGCTGTGTGTCCCTTCCCTGTGATCTTCCAGCTGCAGTTGTTTCTGCAGGATCATATTATGTTGCATGGCACATACTGTGAACATCTGTGCATGTGTGGCTGGAGAGTACTGCAGGGCTCTACCCGATATATCTAGGCAGCAGAACCATGACTTGAGCAGCCCAAACACATGCTCTGTGATGTTCCTAGTTTGTGCATATGCCTCATTATGGCATACTTCGGTAAGTGTATGTGCATTTCTGATGGGTGTCATCATCCATGGTTCTAGTGCATAGCCAGATCCCCCAATAGGTGGCAGTACGGGATGTCTCCCCTGGTAAATGTCTGGTACAGCTGTGATGCATGCAGATGTGGGAGTCATGATAACTGCCAGGGCTGCCAGCGCACACATTCATGATAATGCCCTGGGTATTGCACATGACCTGGCAGTTGATAGAGTGATACCCCTTGCTGTTGATGTAGACTCTAGTCTCCTCACTGTGTGGTGCTTTGATGTACACATTAAGTGCAGTCTATGACACCCAGTACCTCAAGGTAGTGTGCTACACAGTGGAAGAGATGCATTTTGCTGGCTCTCTCCTCAGGGTTGCAAGGTAAATATATGTGCTCACTGGCATGCGTTTGCATGGCAGCCAGGATCTGTTGGAATACCCTGGATGCAGATGCCTGTGAGAACCCCTTCATGTCCCCAGTAGGTCTTTGAAAAATACCTGTAGCTAGTATTCTAAGGGGTACACATATGTTTGTTTCCACTGGGATGAGTTCCCATCTGTTGGCTCTGGGTCTGAGATGAGAATGGCAAAGCTCGGCAAGTTCTTGTAGTATGTCCCTGTCCACCCTATAGAGCTCTACTATCTCCAGCTCTTGTAGCACCAGAAAGTTTACCCTGGGGCTGAACACTCCAGCAATGATCTCAGCCACTAGCACATACAGATGTAGCAGAGCAGCAGCAGATCCTATCATTTTTTCAGTTAAAATTCCAAAGTGTGTACTCCAATGGTGCAGAGTATGTGGGAAAGATCAGATTGAAGGGTGTATGCATGCTTTATACCATTGTGCTGCAGATGCAGCCAGTGTGATTGGCTGACTATGATGCACTCCACTTGCCAGCTTTATCATTGCAGGTTTTGAATGACCCAGTGTCAGTGGAACAGGGCTTATCAGTCATTTATACTTGATTGGCTTTCCCTGGCTATTTTCTTTTCTTTTTCTTTTTTAAATCCTTTCACTGCTAAGTACTGCGGCTCGGTGCACAAATCTGCAGTACTTGTATAAACAGTGGTCAGCTGTCTAGACACATCCCCATGCACGGGCACACTCAGCTAAGCTTAAACCAGCTAAACACTCGCCCACAGCCAAACAAAGCTTAGCAGCACTGGACATACTCCCCCTGCTTAAGCTGTACTTATCTGAGCAGTAACGGGCACTGCTGAGCTCCAATCCACTTAGACAAAGAGTGACAGGCCCCTTTTTGAATTTAGCTACCTGTTCTACTAACACTAACCTGGCTCTGGCCCTACACGGGTTTCATCTGAGGACACAGTGGCCCATTTTTGTTATTCAGTAACTCCAGCTCATTTGCATGCAGGTCTTTGCCTGTACCCTGGATACTTCACTATTTCAGGGCCTGCCTTCTTAGCAACCACTGAAACCTACAATTGTACATACTGCATGCAGGGCACTATAATGCATTATTTTTGTAAATGTCTTATTTTTAGTTTATCAACATTTTATTTTTTTTTGCATAATGGTATATTTCCCTTTGTTGCGCACTGTGCAAACATAATATGTCTATTAAAAAATATTTTATAATGCTTTGCATTGATTTTTGGACTCACATGTCATATTTTTGGACATTTACATGCCTACATTCATAGGTTCATAGGCCAGTACTAGGCTAACTGCCCTTGTGAGCCATTTTAAGCCTAGCCAGTTATCCCCTGTGAGATTCAAACCCTGTACCTTGTGTTTGTAAGGCAAGCACCTTAACCATTAGGCCACCCTCAACCCATCTTCTTTTTGGGCTTTTGCAGCCAATGATTAATTTTTACATTTCTGTGCATGCTTACTTTCTGTGTACACTTCTGACACCAACACAGCTCCTACATAGATACCTTTCTGCTTATTAGATCACAAATCACTCTCATTTGCATGAATTTTGCCTGCTTATGAGATGATTTGTATGCCACGGACACTTCCTTGTCCGCATACTCATGCACTCCCTTCTGCTCTATATACTGGATCGCATGGCTGCCGGTTTCCATGTTGGGGCTGTGCCACTGTGCCTATATAGGTTCATAGCTGTGTACTAGGCCAATAGCCCTGGAGCCTTTACAAGTCTAGCCCACAGAAGTGCCCTGGCATCATGCTGCCATTAGTTCCTGGTGCTTCTATCAAGTAGAGCCACTGGAGTGATCCCCAGGGTGAACTTTCTATTTCCCATCCACTCATCATGATTTCTCTTGAAAAGGGCCAGTGAAGTGCTCTGCTTGACATGTATGGGAAGTCTATTCCAGAGCATGGGCAGTCTCTGCGTTATGAACACGTCCCTCCAGCAAGTTCTGTTGATTGTGGTAATGAGGTTGAGGTCCCTGGAGTGTGTGGTGCAGAGGGATTGGGATTTCTTTACGTGTAACATTTCTAACATGGCTGGGTAAGACATGGCTTTGTAAGTCAAGCAGGGATTGCCTCATAATAGACGATATGAGACAGAGAAAAGCTGGAGTTTTTTGAGTCTGTTCATGTAGGGCATGTGTTTAAGGACTAGGAGCCTATTCAGGAGGTACTTGTGTGGCCTTTCCAGCTGATGCAGGTGTTTAGTGAATTACATGCCAAATGGGGCATTATACTTGATGATTGGTCTAATGAGGAAAGAGTAGAGAGAGAGAGAGATGATGACCTCTTTCTTCCTGGATACAATACCCTTGGTAATGAGATGTGCCACATAGAAGGACTTTCTGACCACAGTGACAATGTGGTGGTCGAAGGAGAGGTTGCTATTAACCTGTGTCTCCAGATCTCTTATAATGCTTTCAGTGTTCAGTGGGCTACCATCAATGGCATTAAGCTTAAGGCAATAATTTCGACACTAGTCGTTGCTTTCAGTGAGGCCTTTTTGTAGGATGTCTACATCACTTGGGGAGTTAATAATGGCTCCTAGCTTGCAAACATTGGTGAACTTTGTCAGCCAGAGTTCCTTGGTGTTGGCCTGGACTTCTAAGACATAGATGCCAAACAGGAGAGGACACAGGACCGAGCCCTGTGAGACTCCACTCGTGACTGGTCAGCAGTCTGACTTGGAGTCTGCTACTTTCATACCGTGTGTTCTATCTGTGAGCCAATTTGCAACCCACTTAGTGATATAGGGGTTAATGCCTAGTTTGGTGAGTCTATCAATAATTCTTGAGTGGGGAATGGTATCAAAGTCCTTGGCCAGATTGAGGTAGGCTGTATGAACTGCCTTGCCCTCATCCACAGCTCTGGTGACTGACTCAAAGAAGTCAACCAGGTTGAGCAGGCATGATCTATCCTTCACAAAACCAAAGTGCATGGGATCCAGAGTTTGGAGATTCCCTATATCCATGTTAATTAAGTCCATGATGATGCACTCAATAGCCTTACATATTAGACTTGTCAGGCTAATGGGGTGATAATTCCCAGGGTCTGTAGTCGCTCCCCCTTTATGGAGAGGGATGATTGTAGCTGTGTGCCATTCTGTAGGACAAAGCCTGAGGTGAGACTGTGATTGAACAAGAGACACAGGTGTGGTGGCAGTTCACTTTGTACTTCATGTAGAACACAGCCAGGGATGTTGTCGGGTCCCATGGAAATTGTATTCTTGGCCTTGGATAATGCAGCTTTAACCTATGCTGCATAATGCTGGGTGGCTGGCATTCTTCTGGTATTGTGATTGGTTCTTTAGGAGGGGAGAGAGGGGTAAATTTGGCACAGAATCTGTCAGCCAGTAGGTTGGCAATATCTGTTGGCTCAGTATAGGAGGCACCATTGTGCAGTAACTCAGAGCAAATCTGGGTATTGGAGATTCTTGATATGACTGTAGAAGGCTTTGTGGTTGGTTTTAGTTTCTGCCGCAATTCTGCCTTCATAGCTAGCTTTAGAGGTTTTGATGAGGGATCTTAACTTTTTGTTGAGGCTAATAAGGGAGTATTTCCAGTCTTGGGACTTCACCTTTTTCAGCAACTGTTTCTTCCTTCTGTTGTAGAGTTTTTTAATGGCAGGGGACCAGCAGATTGGCTCCTTTTTTTTTTGGAGGAAAGTGTCCTGGTTCTGTTAGGTACAGCTAGTTCTCTGCATTTATGTATATGTTTGTACAGTGCATTGGTGTATGATCTGGCAGTCATCCACCTATTATCCTTTTGCATGGGTGCCATGAAGTTAGCCACTTATGTTTTTAGGAGCCCAAAGTCAGCTTTGGAGAAGTTTTATATGGTGGTTACCTTTGCTGGTGGTGTGGGTGAGATGTGCATTTCCAGGTAATTAGTTTGTGGTCGGATATAACCAGGAAGGAATTGACTAGTGGTGTTGAGCAACGGTTGTCCATGTTAGTAATAACCAGGTCAAGGATGTTGCTTTCTCTAGTGGGGGTAAGAATGAGTGGGTCCAGCGCATTGGAATTAATGAATTCCAGGAAGCGTTGGACAAGTGTATTGTTGCATAAGTAGTTTTCCCAGTTTTTGGAGGGATTGTTGAAATCACCCAGTATGAAAGTGTTTGATTGTACCCTAAGAGTTTCCAGGGTGCTTAGGAACATGGAATGAGGGAACATGGTTGGGGACCTATAGCAGGCTACAACCTGAATCGCTGTCTTACCCAATTTTAGTTGTACTTAAAGTATCTCTGATGCATTATGCTAGGCTACTAGTCTGAAGGTGTGCATATCTTTTATGAATATGGAGACATCACCACTTTTGAGCTTCGGTCAATTTTCTAGGGCCGTAAGGTGTGGAATAAGTTATAGCCTGGTAGTGCAGGGGTGCTTTCTGCTGCTTTAAATCAGGTCTCCGTTACAGCACAAATGTCAATGTTCTCCATTTTGAGGAATGCTTCAAGCAAGAGATTTAGACTTCTAGCACTGAGTAGCATGCCTGTCAGACTGCATTTATTTATAGCTGTTACAGTGGTAACTTGGTTTTTGGAACACTGCCTAAAAAAAGGCAGTATAGGGGTGGCAAGAGCCTTAGCCAGTATCTGGAAACCTAGGGATGATAGATGCAGGCCATCTCTGGCAAAGCATTGAGATCTCTCAATCATGTTATCACAAGCAGACAGATACTGGATCCCCTTAGAATGACACCAGAAACTTAGCCATTTGTTTAAATCAATCATTTTCTGTTTGTACTGTGGTATCATTCTGGAAAATCATTCTGTGTAGGCTTTATTAAGTTCCCTCTAGTATTTATTTTTGCTGACTCAGTCCATGACAGTTGAGCTGTTGTGGGTAATGTCATCATTACAATAAAGTTGTCATTTATCTCTTTGCCCTGGGTTGACCTGAACTGTGACCCACCCCACAAAAAGCCATACTGTTTAGTTAATTCACCTTTGGATACATCATGCCTAGTTTTAGAAGGTGTGTATACCCTAGGTTATGATACTTTATATCCCATAGTGTACTTCTGCTTATTTTGTTCTCCATAATGAGAAAATGTCAGTTTTTATCCTGTTCCTCAGATAAAGCATCCATTCTTTTACTGCATTGCCAGCTTATATACCAAGGATATTTTGCTATGTATATGGCTAAGACAGTAACTAATTTTAGTAATAAGTAATGGATGATATTACTTTTTCTCTAAAAGGGTCTGAAGTAACCCTATATCTCAAGAGCCTTCTTTGGATCTAGAATATCTGAAAGTCTGCAAAACTATTTTCAAATTTCATTTGGCTATGACTGTTAAGAAAATTATAGCTTTGAGACATGAGAAATTTGCAGCTTGCATTCCTCATGAAATAGCCCTGTTCAAATTTAGAACATTGTGTAGCACACAGACACCTTGGGGTCTGGTGGTAAACTGATTTCCTACTTACGAAAAATAAAAAAAATAAACTGTTGCTCTGAAGAGAAGCAAGAAAATAAAACATTTTGACTAATGTCACACACAGAAAGGTCCAGGATGGAGTGGTGGATTTCAATGTTTTCACAGGAGAAATGGAGTTAAAATAGCACTAAAGATTAAAGCTACATGAGTCACTGTTCTTTTTAACCTCATGGAATTCATACTACCTCTCTGGGGGAATTTTAAATGTATAATTTTATTAGTAGGTACTAGGCAATCATTCTCCAGATATTTACATTCATATCCAACAGAACGTGTTCAAAACCTCCCTCCATCCTGAAAGAGAGGAACACAAGGTAGACCAGGAAACTTTTAGGGTTGTCACCCATTTATTAGGGTTTACCTTGAAAGTGGTAAGGATGCTTGGCAAGGAGTGAATAGTTCTGCCAGTAGTGGGGGATATGTTGGAAAATATCACACCGACATATCTTGTTTAACTACTAAAGAAGGCCTTGTTCATTTATTCAGGTATTTGAGCAATCTTAGAAAATTATAAACTGGAACTATCATCCTGAAGGTCTGAGAAATATATTCCTACCAGGAGAAGACCCAACAATGAGCCATGTGATATACCAATGGAATCGTTGTTTGCTTTCAAAAATGAGACCTTTCAATCTAACCACATGGGTTCTATCAGACAGTTAGCTACCTCCTACACAGCATATTCATTTGCATTCAGATTTATCAGTCATTAATAATGGTGGCATCATGAGAAGTAGTCTCAAAGGTCTTGGCCAGATTCAGATATGCTCTATACATTGCATAATTGTTATACACAGCCTTGGTGACTTTTTCAAAGATATTATTGAGGTTAATAAAGCAGAATTTACTTTTGACAAAGCTGAATTGAGGGTACACGGTTAACAAGTTTTTAATATCCAGATTAATAATGTCGGGGATGGTACATTCCATAGCTTTACATGTGAGGCCAGTCACTCCTATGGGTCTATATTTACAAGGGTACATGGTTGGGCCATCATTATGCAATAGTAGCACAATAGGTGCTTTCCAGACTTTGAGAATGTATCTACTGTAGGTTTTCAGATTAAAGAGACAAAGAAGGCTACAGATAGGCCATATCTGGTACTAATAGTCAGGCAACTTGGTGTGTCATTAGGTCTTAAGGTGCTTTGACCTTTTGAATGGGCAGTAATTATCAGAGGTGGCTGAGATTGCAGAATCTGTGGCATAGCTATAACTGTGGGTGGAATAACACTTGCACTATGTATGTTGGCTAGCATATTAGCTATTTCCTTGGAATCAGAGTGGGTAGTATCACTGTGGTCTAGCTGACTGACTGATATAGGTAAGGAAAGATCTTGAATTACTTTTGGCTTCAGTAACTATTTTAAGTTCATATGCAACTTTGAGTTTCCTAATGGTTCTCTTATGTTCTTTAATACGCTACTTAGGTATGCTCCTGTGGTAGGCAGAATGAGATCTCTTGCTAGTTTTAAGTAATTTCTTTTTCTTGTTGTATAATATATTTATACAGTTACCAAGATTGTACATTACTGAAAACTGAAGAAATGCAGAAGGGAATGGGAATTAATGCCACAAAATAATGCTGCCTGGATATTACATTTTTCATATCCCACCTTTCTGCATCATGCTTTCCAGAAGTCCCAGTTCCCCTGATCTACTGCTGGGTCTTCCAGCTCCTCCTTCTATCCCCAGACTTTTTCAATACAGAGCTGAGGCCAGAAGAAATCATGAGTACATCCTTAGGGCCTGTGCTGATGACTGTTTCTGTCAGGAAGACATTAAGTACCTACCCTCATTTTCCCAGTTTTCCCTACATTTGTCTACTAAGTCCAAAGGATACTCCTCTCTAAGGATCATGATTGCTGTCTGGAAGCATCTTAGAAACTCCCACCCCAGGGATATGCACACTTGCATCCCTGCACCTCAGCAGCTGCTATTGAACCCAGATAACCTGGACCATAGTTAGGGCACCAGCCTAAATCTCTCATATTTTTGATGCAAGAAGACTACCTTATTAATGCCTCTATTTAAGTGACAGCAGAAGTCAGAGCCTTAGGTAGCAGCTTTAACAATGAGATCTGCGTGGTTGGATAATAGCAGATTTTATTTAGGTCATTAAGTAATTTAAGAAGTTTGGTTTTGAAAAATCTCTAAACACAATGATATTTATGTGGGCATACAGCTGGTTTTAAATAAGAATTTACTGATATATGATCTGATTTAACAAAGGAAGATGATGTATATGAAGGTGTGCAAGAAGTGGACATATTTGTGATGACAATATGAAAGAAGTTTGAACCTCCTATAGGGATGGTTTTCTATCTGTACATGCAAGTTAGTATTTAGGAAGTGACTGGGTGGATTTTCTCTTATGCCAGCTATTGGCAGTGAAGGTCAGCCAGTTTATGAATGGATAGTTAAAGTCCCTCAGCCACAATAGAAAGATGATGGGTTTAATATGTACTTCAGTTAAGGTGATGAGAATTCATAGTACCACTACCCATTTTAATCAAATATAGAATGAGAGTAAGGTATAAGAAGGTTAAGATATTGCAAATGTTACTCTGCTTTAAAAGAATGAGAACAACACTGAGATAATAAATCTGTAGTTTATAAAAAGTCCAAGAAACACATGTCTTGTACTTTGGCTCACCTTCTACCACTCATGTCTTCCTTCATGGCATAATATTATGCCTGTTTTTCTTGTATATTTGGATATGTAAGAAATGGGTTATAAGTGGTATAATAAGGAGCTTTTTCAATGTTCTACTTTTTCCTTTTCTGTCAAAATATACTGTATGCTGAGTAATCAAAAGTAAAAAGTTCACCGCAAGCCAACCAAGTAAATGCTCCGTAGCTACACTTTTTTATAAACCAGTGTCCACAATAGTAAAAATGGAGCAAAAGCAGAAAGGTCTTCTATATAACTCTATTTTATTCTCCAATAAAAAACAAATGAATAAAATGGATGAGCATGCTTTCGCTTACAAAGCTTAATCAGATCCATGTTAAATAACCTTCTCTCAAAGCATTTATACCTAAATTCAAAAGACTAATAACCAATCAGGCTTCCATGTCAATTACTACGTTAAAGAAATAACACATATTAAAAGGCATCTTCTAAAAACTTTTATGTATTCACTATAAACCATTTCACTAGAAAAATTGCCTTACAACAAGTAAAATTGTTAAAAATATAAACAAAACCTATATATATAAAACTTATATATAACTATTTGTATGATAGTAATAAACTGAGTAGAAATACATGCAATGAAGTTCTGTGTATAAATATTATTCTTTATATATACAACTCTATATTCATCCACTAGAAACAATGTGCATACTGCTTAAATGTTAGACACAATGGAGCACTTCTAATATTCTATGAGCAGATTAATGTGTATAGGAACTAAACACAATAAGCATTATAGTCATCTTTTGAACACTATCTGTGAGCAAAATGAATGTATATAGAAAGTATGAACATGAGGTCTTCTTTTTAACACTATCTAATATTACGACTATAATGCTTATTGTTTTTACTTCCTATACAATGTTGTCAGATTCAAACTTTCTTAAGCAAACTAACGAGGATTATTTATTTCTTGTTCCTCAAAAAGTTATGCAAAAGTAGTCTGTAACATTCACTGACTTACCAGAAAATTAAAAGTTTTATGACAAATATAAGAAAATATTATTTTGTTCTGAATATACTAATTCCATTTAATTTGGAAAATGGCAGTTTGTGAATAAGCAAAGTTTCAACAGCTTTCTGAAAAGCTAATGCAAAGCACCTCAACAAATTTTCTTAATCTGACTCTACATTCATACAACTATTCAGACTTAATAATCCTTTTTTGTAACTTTGACTAATCTAATTGTTTTCCAGTGAACTTGTTTTAGTCCTTAGTCAGCTCATCTAGAAATATCCTCAGCGGTTTATCAGAAAATCAAAAATTGTACAGTGGATGCAATAAAAATATACATTTTCTGGACAATAATGGGCTGATTTAAAAGGTTAACATGAGGTGTACACCTCTTGGTAACTATTTCTGATTCTGAGACAACCCTACCTAGGTGCTTTATCATGAAGAAGTGCAGCACCAATGTGGGTTGTCTCTGCAGGTATGCCAAATTCAATTGAGGTACACTTACTTACTGAAGCCTAAAGAAATGCTGATGGGTGTGGGAATCAATGTCACAAAAAATGCTGCCTGGATATTCTGCAGCATCTTCCAATTTAACAACATAAGTGTGCATTGCAGCGCATGAGAAAGTATTGTTCTTATGATGACAAGGAAGTCCTACAGGATCTCTTAAAATGAAAGGATTTTGTTAACGTGTGACTAATTCATGTGTAGCGTGGCATGCACATGTAATTACTAAACTAGAAATAGTTTGGGCTTGTTTTGAAGCCACATCTGGTCTTCCACCCAGCAGTTTGAGACCTGGCTTAAATCCTTTTGAGAGAGATACTTTAAAAGAAAAAAAAATGATGGTGGATTACTTTAGGCATTTTATGAAAGCTGGTAACAGTGGTGACTTTTTTATAATGGACACTGAAAGATATGTTCTCAAGACAGATCTGATGTTATCTAATCCTAACTGATATAAGTTAGTTATCATGCATGGAATTAACAGAGCATATGGCACCACTGATGAAATGTTACAGCTGTTAATCAGATTTTCTTCTCCATCAAATGTTTAATGTGCGTTTGGTTTCAATGCCAGTAATTCCTACATTTGTGGTATTCTCAAGGTACATAAACATTAAATGGACTCTCCTTTTAGGCCAATATTGACAGCAACAAGTTCAAAGACAGAAGCACTGACCATTATAGAAGATAGAAAGTTGAACCTCTTGATAAAATATGTGCCCTCATATAAGATGCACATTTGATTTTGTTGCAAAATTATAAGAGTTTGACAGTTATCAGCAAACATGGTTAGCTACATTGGATATACATGTTTTGAAATCAGTCTTTTCATAGAATATAGGAATCAATTAATATTTTTTTAGTCATATGGAGCATTTAATAAATCTTACATAATCATTTTAAACTGTGTGCACATCGCAGTGCAATGCACACACAGGAGCAAAAACTTTTAGATTCAGTAAGCACCATGTAGAAAAGCACACCCTCATGCAAACAAGGTGAACACTGTGGCATGCAAATTACAGCATAAGAAGCTAAACTGCATGCTAATCAACGGTGGAGCTATTCAACAAGCTATAAAGCAACCGTGTAGACTCCATGCTGGTATTCCCCATGAATTCCAAAACTTTTGGAATACAGCCACAGAAAGAAGTCTACACAAACAGAATAGAAAGTAAAAGGTGTGAGATTTGTACAAAACTGATCTTAACATGTGAAACCATTAGATATAGGCTGGATGCAACAAAATGACAGTACAATAGCAAGATAATCCTTTTTGTACCATAACAGAAATGCACGTTTGCTCCCCCACACACAAGTGAACAGTACACTTGTAAGTAATCCAGACAGATAAAAGTGTAAAAGTGTGTGCTAATCAAAATAAATATAAAAAACATTAAACAGACTATTCAAACTTACATGTCATCATATGCAATATGTAGCCAATGAAATGCAGGCATATCATCTAAATATCAATACTGCTCAGTGCAAATATTTCCCAAAGTAATATCCTGTCTTCTGAGTTCAATACGTAAATAATTCAGCTCCCCTTCCATTTCCCTATTTACACAGTTACCATCTGGTGTAGATTCAGGGTTGTCAGCACAGTGAAGATACAAATGAAGTCTGAACTGATTAGAATTGCTGAATCCAAACAAATTGGATCTGTGTAGGTATGTAAAAATAGTGCAAGCACTCCCTCAGTGTTTGTGTTTAATGGATGGCAACTAAGAATGCTTACATCAGGTAGGTGTGTTACATGTATGTCTGTCAAGGCTGGAAATGCAAGTAAGCAGTGCACAATTCACAGGTTTTGTTTCATTAACATACCACCTCCTCTTCATTTGTTGGCAAATTGTGTTTTCTCTGTAAGTTCCTTATTATTTTATTATTTTCTATTCATTGTTTGTGCAATGCAGGGTGTAGCACAATCATGGGAAACAGATGAATGGAGGTTTTGGTTATGCTTATCTTGTTTGAGCAGCATTGTGTAATGGGCAAAGGGAGACCATAATAATTATTAGTAAATAAGGGAATGTAATGTGACTATTCCGGTGGCAGCATTGTTAAAATATGATAGTATTGATTCTGTGGAATACACCTGCTGCTATTTAACTGACTCTGTGGCAGCAGGTGTTAATGCAGTTAATGCAGTGATACATTTCTTTTTGGGCCCAGATGGTACTGCATTCAAATACAGGTGTATTTCATATTTAAAATACTTTTCATTACAGAGTGATAATGCAATGATATGAATTGTTGGTACGAGATATGTTGCTGTGTGTTGGCATACTTCAGGGGTGTTAAGTGTCATTGTGAGGGGGGGTAACCACACCAGTTTGCTGCCACTCACCATTGGTGCATGATGCACACCTCCCCGCAAACATGGAGCTCAAAAAGTGAAGGGATCCATTGCTTCTCCAGCATTGCTAAAGTCTGAAGTTAGTACTGAGTCTCTGGAATACACCTGCCACTTAACTGATTCTGGGGCAGCATGTGTTAATGCAGTTAATGGAGTGACACATTCCTTTTTGGGGCCAGACTGTACTGGGTTTGACTATAACTGTATGCAATACTTTCAGTGGCGGCTGGTGACTTCAAATCACAGGGGGGCTGTAGGAGACAGCTGAATGGGTGGGGTCAAGGGGAAGGGGTGTGGTCAACTAGAAAGGGGAAGAGCTATGCTCAAAACCACAAAAACTAACTTTAATTAAATATGCTGCCATGGGTGGCAAACCATCATTATGAAAGTCCAATCAAGACAAAAATAAGTCACAAGTGGTGTACCACAGGGCTCAGTCCTTAGTAGAAAATGACACAGATATCCTTCAGAAGGGTCTTCACAGATATACCCCAGGGATTACCTCAGTGTCACTGCTCAACAGAGGCACAGCAGAATAATTAGAAGAATAAAAATATTTCAATGCATTGGCTGCATGTCAGCTTACTTAATATCTAGATGGAAACAAAAGGTTGTGAGGCATGAAAAATAAATTACTTTTTAAATACATTACTGGAATGCCAGTCAAAATCAAGTATAAGAAAAACCAGAAGCACTCAACTCAAACCACTTCTCCTTGCACTGCAGTTCTAATTATAATTTATATTCAGCTTTATTAAAGTACCAAGTAACATGCTGAAAGTAGAAATCTCTGTGATGCCCCCACTTGTAAAAATGTTTCTTATCCAAAAAAGACCTGCTGCCTGACAACTTGTTTCATGGGGAAAACATGATCAAAGTAAAAAATGAAAAGCAAACAAGAAACAAGCTCAAGATACATTGCTTAAAGAATTACTGTACAGGTTATGGACCACACATGATTGGCATTCTGTTTAGTTTACGGGTAAAGTCTGTAGAGATGACTGGAAGTCTCCAACAAATAAGCTTTTTAAAATAATGGAATCCTGTCCTTTAATACCCAAGGCTTATACATTATCTAGTCAAGTATTCTCTGCATGGCAACAACAGAAAGGCTTTCAATGTTGGCAATTCTTTAACAGTATGCTTATTAAAGCTTACTTGCATCTTACAATCTCAGACAAGCTTACCTTATGGTCATTAAAGCATTGCTACTTAAACACAGAGCAACAGGCACTTTGAGTAATAAGCATAAATCTGAGTAATAAGCATAAATCAACAGTACAAAAATATGACAGAAACCAGACCATTCTGCAAAATCAAGGACAGATGAAAAGCCACTGTAGTACTTGTGTCTACCTTGGATGGGGGGGGGGACACACTGCATAACTACTCCTTGCCTTGCTTGGACACATCCAGAGTCACTACATGGGGGAGTGGGGTGCAACAAGTATGTCACAATTTGAAATCTCTCTGGCTGACTGTGATGGCCCTGACACATTTGTTATACCTCCCAACCTAAAGAGCAAGAAATCTGGACAAAGCCATAAACAGAAGTGGGACAAAGGCCCAAAAATAAGGACAATTTTTAAATATTGCTCTAAAAAACTTAGAAAGATAATAGAATATGTCTTGCATTAGTATGAATTTTCTGAAGGGTATAAAATCTGAAACTCAAATGTCTGTCATTTTCTAACTTCATTCTTTAGTGATTTGTCACTAATTTTCCAAAAAACACAATTTTATGAAAAATGGGCCAAAAATGTGATGCAAAAATATAAAACAGACACACAATACAGCTGGGAACCTGTCAAAGAAGGGACACTTTAATATTAGTACTGCTACCTTGAGCAGCTGACAAAATAAAAGAATCTACATGCATTTCAAGTAATCTATAACTTTGATTATTACAGTTATTTCTTAATTGTAAACCCTCCATGTTTTCTTCCAAAATTGCTATTTTGCAGAGGGATTATTAGGGGGAAGAGCAACATTTTGAGCCAAAATCGGGGACAGTTGAGAGGTTGGCTATGCCTAATTCTATAAAGCAATTTATTTGCATGTACCTCTCAACCTGTTAATGCAGTAAATCTGAACAAGGCCAAATATATTGGGGGCACATATGAACAGTACTAAAATTGCTCTTGTATAAATTGAGACAGTTGATAGAACAGCTCTTACTTTAACATGCATTTTTCTGAAGGTTATGAAGTCTGAAACTCAGTGCATCATTATTTAGTGACTTAATTCCTAAATGATTTGCCAGAAAACTACAAATTTTATGAAGAACAAACCAAAATAAGAAGCAAAATCTATTCATTCTTTGAAAATCTGGACAGTTGGGAGGTATAGTTCAGCTGGGCCTGTCTGAGTTTGCTGCCCTTCCCCCCTGACAAAATCATGGTTGAATGGAGCCTCTGCAGCCATTCCAAAGAACCATTACTTGGCTATTTCACTCCATTTACCATAAACACTAATGTGCATACTGCTTTACTTCTATGATGAGTTGGACTTCATTTGAAAGTTTTATTTTGTATTTTACAGCACAAACACTAAGTCATCTGCTAAACAAAGCAATGCAGTCTCACAATGAAAACTTAGCATTAAAACTTCTCTGCCCTTGAAACTCACATTCATTGAAACAGCATTGAAACCTACATTCAAAGAAAATACATTTTGCCAGTGGCAGATAAAGATTATTTTTGGGCTATTTTCAAATCATAGGCCCCTTGCATATGAAACATGCATGTGCTTTTTGATACACCTTCCTCATTGTACTAAAATTATATTCCTTGTACAATACAGTACAGTTGTTAGAGGGTGTTTTAAATTTGTTTTGAACATTTTTCCAGTAAGCAATGAAACAAAACGCATGCACCCATAATGGCAAAACTGCCCAGTTCAGAACATTTATCATAAAAAAGTCTACTCAGACTTTCACAGTCCACCACTATTAGTAAATATACACAATTCTACAGTCCACCATTATTAGCAAATATGCACAATTCTACAGTCCACCATTATCAGTAAATATGCACAATTCTACAGTCCACCATTATCAGTAAATATGCACAATTCTACAGTCCATTATCAGTAAATATGCACAATCTCTGAAGTAAAAGTCATCTAAATAATTCCACATTAAAGAAATCTGTAACTAATGAAGAGGTTGCTGCTAGCAATCACCTTTATATTTCATGGTTTCATCGAAAAATAAAGTGTCTGTTGCCCCTCAGGAATAAATTGCCTGTATTACATTAAAAATGATAAGCTAGTAATAATATTGCAAGAGGAAATGGATGGCAAACTGATAACAGACTCGTAGTTAGTATCTTCACCAAGGAGAACATTCTCAGTACGGCAGCATCCACCCCTTGTGGGAGTAGAACCCACAGCCTTCTGCACCAAAAGCAAGTACACACAACCTGTTGTGCTATTAACAAGGCAAAATACTAAACTTCTGTTCCCCTGCAGCTCTCAGCTCCTTGTAAAATCTACTCAATACTCAACTGCATCTCAACTTCGCAGCACAAGAAAACTGGAAAAAGCCAAAATGTATTGGGGGGGGTCAAAAGCCAAAAAACCAGGGACACATTAAACATTGCTTGTATAATCTTGGAAAGTTGCTAGAATAAAATGTTGTTACCACCATACATTTTACTGCCAAGGTCCCTGAGCAAAACAGTCGGAGTAACATACCACTACACCACATCAGCTGCTTTGTAAAAGAGAGGAAGACAAACTTAAATGGCTATCATTTAGTGAATTCAGTTCTCACCATTGCTGTCAACCTCTTAGTACAAAACACCTGGACAAACCCAGTAATGAGGGAATACAGCCCTCAAACATATTCAGTGAATTCAGTTCTTGCCATAGCTGTCAACATTAGCACAAAAACCTGGACGAAGCCAATAATGGGGGAATACAGTCCCAAAAATAGGGACAAATTTTAAATAGTCATAAACTTAAAAAATTGCTATAATAAAAGGTTGTGTTACTATATATTTATTGCTAGAATAAAAAGTTGTTTTACTATGTATTTTCTGAAGAATATGAAGTCTGAAATTCAAATGCCTGTCAATTTTACTTCTGATGGAACAAAAACAATTTTCAGCAGAGGCCCAGGGAGAAATACTGTAGACACATGTCTTTGTAAAATGGCAGGACACCAGAGCAAATCCACACAAACACAGGGATAAGATGCAGACTCCACACAGAAGGCACCCCAGCCAAGAATCAAACCAGAAAACCTAGAGCTGTGAGGCAACAATACTGCCACTGCACCATCAAATATGTAAGGAAGTAAACATTCAGAAACCTGAAGTCTGAAATTTAAATGCCTGTTAATTTGTTAATCAGGACAGTCTGACTTGGAACAAAAAAATCTCAGCAGAGGCCCAGGAAGAAATAATGCAGACATGTCTTTGTAACATGGGAGGACACAAAAGCAAACCCACACAAACACAGGGAGAAGATAGAGACCCCCCCACAAAGAAAGCACCCCAGCCACGAATCAAACCCAAGAACCTATAGCTGTGAGGCATCAATGCTACCACTGCACCATCAAATTTCAAGCATTGCAATATTTAAAAAACACAGATATCATGAGGAATAGATCAGATCAAATATGAGGCAAAAATCTGCAATTTTTTTACAAATGGTGGTGGGTAGGGAATTCAGGTCTTTAACACCTGCATACAAGGTACAGGGTTCAAGCCTGAGGTATTCCCTATCACACCACCATGAGTCTAATCACCAGTACATCCCACCTGAGGCATTTTCACCCCCCCCTTACCTGGTCCTGTAGTAAATCCAAATCCCTCTCCGCAAAACCACAAGTAAATCCCGACGAGACTGCAGCAGAAATCCCGTGCAAATCCGACCCTGCCCGTCGCGAGATCTTCCCCTGCAGCAAAACTCCAATCTGATCCTTCCCTTCCCCTGACTGCCAACGTTGCAGTCCGACCCCGACACGTTTCCCCAGCGAGTTCCCAGGCAGTCTATGCAGTTTAAAACTGCATAGACTTGTGGGAGCACTCCTGTCCATGATTCTCAATCAGGACTGCTGTGCGCATGCTCCATGCGCTAGACTGTCTCAGCAGCAGTGCGCATGCACGAAGTTCGCGAAATTTAAAATATTTTTTTCTTTTTATTTTTTTATTTTATCAGTAGTTTGAAGTTGAGGGGCCTGCAGTCCGGCAGTCCGATAGCACGGGCCGCCCCTGAATACTTTTATCTTCTTTCATAATAGCGTTGCTGAGTGTTGGTGCAAGATAATAATGCATTCAAGAAAAGGAATAGGAAGATAGAACAGTGGTGAAATGAGGAGCAAGCAGGGGAAGAACAAATGGAAAGAAGCTCATGAATGTGCAGGAGGGAGGTAGGAAAGAACCATAGCTATCCATTTCTTCAACAGTAAGAAATGATAATATATGCAGAATATTAGCTGAATTTGGACAGTTACCTCCAGAGAGAGGGATGACTACAATACAATCATTTTGTATAGCCAACTGGACCAAATCAAGTGTGTCAAAAAGACATGCAAAATGCAGAGCTATGAATGGGAATTTTTTTTGTTTTTTTTGTTTTTTTTTTTTGTGGGAGAGGTGCCTTTTTTTTAGAGAAAGAGGAATGTTGTGGAAGGGGCATAGTTAGGTCTCAATCTGGTAAGCTGGGTAGGCAAGGAAGCAATTGCAGGCAGACAAGACAAACAAGACAAGATACAGGGACAGTGATGGACACAAAAGTTCGGTGGACACCATGGATGGGGTGAGGGTGAGGGCATTCAGGACCCATGTTCATCAAGCTGGGTAACAGTGGGAAATGAGTCCTCACCCACTGTACTGCTATCACGGTCACCACCACTGGCTGGAGCACTCAATATCTCCTTCTTTTCCTCCTGGTCCTACATAAATTGAGGGAGAGCATCCTCTCCATCTAGCATAGGTGTGTACCAACAGTGCATTGGACAACCCTACACACAGTCCTTGGGAATTCGGCACAGGTAATAAACTCATGACCTCTGCCACTGCACCAAGAGGGAACCACTAGACTATCCTCTGGGACAGAACTACCTGAAACTGCAGGAAATGTAGGGGCTGCAGTGGTGATGCTGCCACGTTGGCACCCAGACATGCTGGCCAACGGTGGGGTGGGAGCAGGTGTATCCTGTAGGGAAGGCCTACCCTGCTGTGCTGTGGAGCATTTAGTGATGTGGTACACATGGATGACATGAACACATTTTTACAACACTTAATAATGTAAAACAACAAAAAAAAATGAGAGAGAGATAAGAGTTGGGGTGATAGAAAAAAAAGAGATAAGATTAGTACCTTCATATATAAAATACAATGCATTAATACAATTATTTAACTCTATTTTCTAAACCTTTACTCTTAATAAAAACACCCCCTAACAGATAACTTTTACTTTTAACTAGCAGCTCCTAACAGATGCATACTATACTACAGATTACAGCAAGTCCTCCTTTACATGTACATATGTTGCACATATGCATGTTCCAGTTATACAGATTACAGGTTACAGCAAGGCATGTGTGCCACTGGTATAGAGCTTTTACTTTAAACCTTTAAGTTGCACATAATTTAAGAATTATCAGTATTGTATAGTTAGGAAGTGTGGTATTTAAACCCACCAACTCTGACTAAAGTCTAATACTGTACTCTTGGTTTGTGTTCCAGACTACTGCATGCATTCTTGCATTTACTGTTGAGATATGCATGCTCAGTTTGATACACCTATATAAAATATAAAAAAGCTATCTTTAACTTTTAATGCTACAATAACACAACTCTTCTGCAGAATAGGTCTATACTGAATGTTCAAACATTCAAAATTCCGAATCTTATATAGTTGACACCATATGATCGGATTTTTGAATATTCTATTGTTGTAATGGAGATCTCTGGACAGCGCGGAATGGGAAGATTTCCCTGTTCTACACTGTAGTGTGATCCTGGAGTTGGTATGTTTAAAGAGCGGGGGTGTGGGGGCACAGCCCCTCCATGTGGAGGGTGCAGGGGGGCTTGACCCCCCCCCCCCTGCTTAGAGTGTTCAGGTAAGTGTCTTGTGTAATTTATTTATTTTTATGAGTTATTCGAACTTTTGCAAGTTTAATCATATGGTGTCGACCATATGGTAGTTAAACTTTCAAATGTTCGAGTATCTAATATAGACACTGCTGCATATATACCAAATGCCTCCCTCATCCTCATCAGTCTAGTGCCATGGGCCCTAACACTGACCTCCCCTTTCTATGGCAGTTGTGGAAAAAACAGAACAGAACAGAATATCATTATGAATACCAGTCTTGCTTATATTCAGCTTTTAAGTCTTACAAGTACTCTCAGTAGTTTATACTTGCATAGTAGTGGGATGTCTGCAGTCCTAAATTCCCTGATTCAACAGTCGAGGGTGTCTCCCTTCTCCTCCAGAGGCCACTGTAGTGATGTCTAACTTGTTCACCAGTGTGGAGGATACAGATGGCACTGGTTATAGACCAGGCCAAACTATCCCAAGCCTCTGACTTATGCTGGGACCCAGAATAGACCCCCATGCAGTAGCCTGGCACTGCAGTGTTTCAATAGAAGTCCAACAAAAATCTTGGACTCCTGGACACCACATCTCTGATCCCTAAATCGCTCCACAAATGTCTGTCATGTCTACCGTGGATTAAGAGGAATTGAGAATGATGATTCCCCACCAGTTACAGTTATTGCATTTACTGGGATTGTGCAGACTGTTTAAAAATGTTGTGCAACACTTACCATCATGCAAACACAGTGCTCGGGGGTACACACTGGCAAGCAATGTATTTGCTTGATGGTAAGTAGTGCACAACAGTTTCAAGCCATGAAAAATTACACAGGCAGTTGTGTATGTGTGTTAGGCAAATGTGAAGTCCATGCCAGTCCAGATAGCAGAAATATACTTGCAGGCACATAGTGCATAGTATACCCACAATCATACATTTGATAATAAATGTGATAATACATGAATAAACAAATAAATAGCTGACACAATATTAGTGTCTCAGCCCTCATAAATATTATTAATTGCAGCTACAGTATGTCAAGTGTTATAAGTAAGAGTGACTATAATGGGCAGTGGAAGAACAGTAAAAGTGTGTGGAATATTCTGTAGTTGAACCCATCACCATGTGTATGGCAGCCCAACAATTATACCTGTGGTGAGAAGATAGTTGAAATAACAGTTATTCATGTTACAGTTCATTGCTATAAACTGCAATGTCACAACAGTGAAAAAAAAAGTTGCACACCCTGTACTAAAAGCCAGGACCATCTATACTCCAGCCCTATATTTATACCTGCTGTCCCAGGACAAGTTACATAACATCCCCTATTGTACTGTAATCATTGTTAAGGTCTCACTTTTAACTGTCAAGCAATGCCTCTTACCAGGTTTGCTCGATGTTCAATAGCATTAATTGAATGCAACTGATTTCTGTTTCTGACTGTCTACTTTCTGGGTGGCCCAGCTGTCCAGTTTGTGCAGTGGCGTGATTCACACAAATAAAATAAGCACAGCCAAGCCCAACATTTTTTTTCCAGTTCCATTATTTGCACTAAGTGCAGCATTTTGCAAACAGTGGTAATATATATATATATATATATATATATATATATATATATATATATATATATATATATATATATATATATATATATCTATATATATGGGTCTACCTGTAATAACCAACTAATCACTGAAGCTACGAAACACCGCACTTTTGAATAGGGAAACCAGGGTGAACTTTGTCCTTTTCCCCAGTGTGATGGGATCCTGGAGTTAGTAAATTTAGTTAGGGAGGGTGTGGGGGTGAAGACCCCCACCTGGACAGGTTTAGTTTGTATCCATGTTTTTTTTTCATTGGTGGTGAAGTGGTTAGGTTCCCTATTCAAAAGTGCAGTGTTTCATAACTTCGGTGATTAGTGGTTCGGTGAAGTCGTCTCGGTGATTAGGGTTTCAGATAAGTGGAATTTTGGTTATTACAGGTAGACCCATATATATATATATATATATATATATATATATATATATATATATATATATATATATGTATATATAAAATAAGAAATAAAAAAGGTAGAAATAGTTGAGGAAAAACAATCTATGACATATACAGTAGAAAATTTTACTACATATGAGATATTTCTACATATGTCTGGATTTCAACTCTCACTCCAATACACCTTCAGAAAACAGGATGGGTGCTTTATCCCTCTTTGCTGCACAAACCGCTTTTGCAGCAAAGAACTGAAATAATTCTTACATACAACCAACTGTAACAGAATGTACACTGATATCAAACCATAAACTGTTTGTACATTTATTATATTTATTATATTTGGACATAGTGTACTTAGTGATCACACAACCTGTTATGATTATCGCTTGTAAATATACAGCTCTGTCTTAACTTTCTGTGTCTCTTGGTCACTCATTAGTTATCTGACCAGCACTCTGAGACATGCAATGTGTAAGCCATTTTATATCATTGGCCTTAAAATGGGTGAGGATAATTAACCGGGAATAATATGATATGCAGTCCCCAATGACTGAATGTCAGAAGTGATGGCACAAACAAGCATAGAGACCTTAGAGGATTCTAGCAAAGAAGGTCAAGGGCCTTCAGCATGTGCCTTACCCAGACTGACTAAAATCCCTGTCGCTATACTCCATAGTGTATAGACTTCTTCTTAAGGGAGACTTATGCGCTGGCCTGCAGAGCAACCCAAGACCCAAACCTAACGAACTTACTGCATATCCATAAATCAAATGTGTCTATGGCTACCCGTTCCATGGAACTAATATGTCCTGTGACTTAAATAGGACATGCTAGAGGGACGGATTTATCTCCCAGTGACTGCCACATCTTTGGAACAGGCTACCAATTCATGTGAAACAGAGCACCTCAATGACACTGTTCAAGAAGAACCTTGATGAGTGAGTGGGGCATTGTAAATTCTTACTAGGGATAGCACCAACAACCCTCCTGGACAGAGGCAGTCATCACTAAATGCAATCTTGGGTATTGACTAGTACCTCTACAGTATTACATTGGGTTGAAATGGCTTGGCATCAAATGACCTCTGGGTCGATAACCTAGTAACCTCCTATGATAGACTGCTCTTTTGGGGGAGAAAGGTGAGTTATTGCTATGGCATAAACAAGGATATGTTCCTCTTGTTACTCTCCTTGTTTTGCATCCTGCCTATTGTTTGATCCTGTAAGGGTTGCAAAGTCAGAAACTGCAATGTGTATCATTGCTTTCTAACTTCTGTCTTGAATGATTTTTCAGTACAAATGTATGATGCTAAACTGAGGGCATACAGGGATCATCACTACTTTTGAGAGGTATGACTGTGTGAATCTTTGATGCATAGGTTCATAGGTTCATAGGTTCATACTAGGCTATCTGCCCAAGGGCATTTATAAGCCTAGCCCAGAGTTTTTGTGGCTTTTTCGCCCCTTAGTTTGAAGAAAACTATGCCCATTGTTTTGCTGTGCCTCTGTCAAGCAGAGACACTGAGGTAATCCCTGGGGTATATCTGTGATCTTCCATCCATTGGTCAAGATTTCTCTTGAACACGGCCAGCGAGTGCCTGCCTCCACATGTGCGGGATTTTTTTCCACAGCATAGGGGAGTCTTTGGTGATGATCTGTCCTATTCCCGCTCGTGTCGCGTCATAAGCGTTCAAGTTAAGTCTTCTCTTTGTCTAGATTTTTTTGAGGTGAAGCATGTTCATCAAATCTGGGTTGATATGGCCTTGTATGTCAGGCACAGGTCACCCTGAGAGCAAGAAGCGACTGAATGAAAGAGCTGAAGTTCTTTCCGTCGCAGCATATAAGACATATTTGAGACCCTTATCCTTTGGTTTGAGGAACTTTTGGGGCCTTTCCAGCTGCTGCAGGTGTTGGGTCAGATACATTCTGAATGGAGCATTGTACTCAATCATTGGTCTGATGAGTGATGAGTACAGGGGGGGCGATGACCTCCTTGATCTAGATGTGAATCCCTTCATGATCAGGTGGGCAATGTGAAGGTCTTCCCCTACTACTTTTAGCAATGTGGAGGTCAACAAAAAGGTTACTCAACAAACTGAGTCCCCAGATCCCTGATAACTTCTTCTGTGCTCAGTGGATTGCCACCTATATGGTAGCTAGGGGTAACCTTGTTTTTTTCCAAAGGAGATGACTATGCATTTTTTTTTTTAACTTAACTAGACCATGGCTCTGGCACCAGTTATCCATTTCTGTGAGACCCTTCTGAAGGATATCCGTGTCAGATGTTTTTTGTCTTGGAGCCCCCAGTTTGCATGTCTGCTGGCTTTGTCTGTCATAACCCTCCTGTGTTGCTTGTTTTCAGAAAGTAGATGCCGACAAGTGGCCAGGACTGAGCCCTGACTGTTGCCACTTTCTGACCACTTTGGACAACTCAGCCTCGTGGAGCAACTCTGACCCTGGGTGTCCCTGTGGTGACTGTTTTTACAGTCATTGCAACCCATCTTGTGATGTGGGTTTATTTGATGATGCTTGTTTTTCAGCGAGTGGGGAAGTTGAGTGACTTGTGCCAGGCTTTTGGTAGGCTTGTGAAGCTGTATTTTTGGCAGAATGGCTTTGGGCACTGTTTTGAAAAAAAAGTCGACTATAGAAAGCCCACTATAGTTGGTGTGTTAAAGCACCACAAAGGTTGGATCCTACTGGAAGTTCCGTATCCTGAGGTGAGGCTAAGATTAAACAGCTGTCCTAACTGCGGGTTTAATTCCTCATTGAGAGAGCAGTTCTCACCTAGGGATGTTTGGGGGCTACAATCCTCTGGTATAGATATCTCTCCTTTTGGGGAAGAGGGGAGAGTTTGCACTGAACCTGTCAGCCAGTATATTGGCAATGTCTGTAGGTTCAGTAATTTTCACATCATTTTGAACTAATTCTAAGCATATCTGGGAGTTTCCTCCCAGGTTTTTAACATAGCTAAAGAAGGCCTTATGATTTTCTTTTGAGTCCTTAGCGATTTTTCTCTCAAAATTTGCCTTGGATGATTTTATGAGAGCTCTTAGTTTTTTACTTATAATGATCAAAGGTGTCTTATCTTTTAAGGATTTTGCTCTATCTTGTAGTAGCTTCCTCCTTTTGTTGTAGAGCTTGTTTATGGCTGGGGTCCACCAGACTGGACGCTTGCCTTTGGTACAAAGAGTCTTTGTTTTGTTTGGGATTGCCTGATCCATGCAGTCCTGTAGGTGCTGTTAGAAGGCATTTGTAAGTGATTCAGCGGCTTGGGTAATGTTTACCGCCAGCTCGGGGGCCTTAAAAGAGACCACACTAGTCTTTAGAAGTGTGAAGTCGGCTTTTGAGAAGTTCTTCACTGTGGTCTTTTTTATCTCAGGTGGGGGCAGGATGAGGACCTCCATTGAGATTAGTTTATGATCTGATCTCACCAGTGAGGGGTATACTTCTGGTGTTGAACATTGTGATCCCATGTTCGTGATGATGAGGTCAAGTATGTTTTCACCTCTTGTGGGGATGGTGACTAGTTGTTCCATGGCATTTGAGTTTATGAACTCCAGGAACCTTTGGGCTAGAGTGTTTGGGCTTGAGTAGTGATCCCAGTCTATATTAGGGTAGTTGAAGTCACCTAGTATGATGGTGTTTGGAGATACATTTATCCCCTCCAGTGTTTTCTGGAAAGCTATGTGAGTTTCCTGAGTTTGAGAGGGTGGCCTGTAACATGCTACAAATTGCAGAGCAGTTTTGCCTATGGTTAATTGCACCTGGATGTTCTCCGATGCATCGTGCGTTGCCACCAACCTTGAGGTGTGGGTGTCCTTGATGAATATGGACACCCACCCCTCCTTTCTTGGTGTTGTCCAGATTTTGGGGCCGGAACGCATGAGGCCTACTACTTACTAATAGACACATGTAAGTCAAATAAGTCTCCGCTTTCACATGTTAAGCTAGTTTCTGTACAAATCTCCCACCTTTTACTTGCTAACTGCACCAAGTGATGAAATACAAGGATATGCCATAATATTATTAAACAATACACTCCTGGTTCAGGAGTAAATGCTCCCACTCCACCTTGTAAATGCAGCAGTTGCCATGGTGATAGTTCAGGGCTGACTGCCTGATGCAAGCAATACACAGCCAATACATGGGGAGGTAAAGGCTGTGTAAGTTGACTGGCATCAATGTTACTATATGTATGTGAGTAGGTGAAAGGTTTTAAGCCCCTAGGTGGTGCATGAGTGTGCTATGCATGGAGTCTTAACCAATGAAAGGGGATACTGAGCATGCCTATCTATGCCTACCCCCACAGCAGCAGGTGGTCCCCCCTCTGACTCCTCATCTACCTGTGGCTGTGGTGACCTTGGCATTAGTGGTGAGATGTCTTCACCCTTCCACTTACTGATCCCACTGCAGCTGTATCCTCAGGATTATGTTGTGTAACATGGCACATACAGTGAAGATTTCAGCACATGTCTGTGAATTGTACTCCAGGGATCCCCAAAAGTATTTAAGCACCGGAACCTTGACTTCAGCAGCCCAAACACACGCTCCATGGCATTTCTGGTTTGAGCATGTACCTCATTATGGTGTTCTTCCATGTGTGTCAGCACTTTTGATGGGTATCATAAATCATGATTTCAGTGCATAGCCTGCATCCCTCTGTAAATGACCCTGTGGAATATCCCCCCAGCAAACATCTGGTACATTTGGGAAGAGTGCCAGATATGTTGAGCCATGGTAACTGCCAGGGTTGCCAGCACACACGATCAAGATTATTAATTTTGTATTACACCAGACTTAGCAGTTGATAGCATCAGGCAGAGTCAGCCCTGAGCTATCACCATGGCAACTGCTGCATTTACAAGGTGGAGTGGGAGCATTTACTCCTGAACCTGGAGTGTATTGTTTAATAATATTATGGCATATCCTTGTATTTCATCACTTGGTATAGTTAGCAAGTAAAAGGTGGGAGCCCTTTTTGTTAATGTAGAGCCTAACCTGTTCACCATATAGTGCCTTAATTTCTACATGAGTACGATCTATGGTACCCAGTACCTCAGGCTATTGATCTACCCAGTAGGACAGTTGCATATTTCTGGCCCTCCCCTCAGAACTATGGTGGAAATATATATGCTCACTAGCATGTTGGAGTATAGTATTCAGAAATTGTTGGAGGATCCTGGATGCTGATGCCTGTGATACCCCCAGCATGTTCCCTGTTGGTCTCTGAAAAGTACCTGTATCTAAGATTCTAAGGGCTACACATACCTTAGATTCCACTGGGATGAGTTCCCCTCGGTTGGCTCTGATTTAAGAGAGGCAGAGGTTGCAGAGTTCCTGTAATGTGTCCCTATCCACCCTGTAGTGCTCTACAATTTCCACATCATGTAGTTTGTGATAAGTTAAATATGGCCTGAAATCTCTTCTCATTCTCGGCCTAGGCCTATTGGCAGCAGCAGAAGCATTGGCTTCATCCTCAACACATACAAATGTATTAAAGCAACAGCAGCCCCTAACATTATATCGGTGTAAACTTTCCATGTCTGTACTCTAAATGTTTTGCAATCTGCAGGGAAAACCAGCATGGAGTCTACATGAATGCTTTATTGTTTATTGAATAGCTCCACCAGATTGGTTGATTAGTATGCAGTTCAGCTGTTTATGCTGAAATTAGCATCTATGAAACACAAAGACAGATGCAACCTTTTAATAATTTACTTCATTATAAAAAGGCAAATGTGTAGCTAGTGAAACTGATGGTGATGAGAGTTCTATGTGTTTGGAAGACTGTAAAAACACTTTTTCCCCAGGATATATCTGTACAGAGGAGTACTGAACTTCAGCAGATATGTGCCTGTTTTGTCACCTACATAATGCATATGCTGGAATGTATTTAAGAATAATGTTAAGAAAAGGCTTTTACACTTTTATCTGTATGTATTATAAGTGTACTGCTGGCATGGGCTTGTTTGTCAAGCCATTTCAGAGATACACATGATTGACAATACATGAAAATGGAATGCTGTGTGATAAATATGTACAAATGTTTCAGGGGCAGGTCATTTGACAGCACTTTTAGCATTTTAAAGATTTTTTGTTAGGAAAATGGGTAATTTGCCTGTTCTTTTGTGAGTGGGGCAAAGATGAGTTACTGTTACAGCACAAACAAGAATAGATTGTTCTTTTGGGGGAAGAGGGAGCAAAGGTGAGTTACTGTTATGACACAAACAAGGATCTGTTGCTGTTGTTACTCTCCTTGTTTTGCATCCTGCCTGCTTTTAGTGTTTCACATCTGTAGACTGTTTTATGTTTCTCCAGTGGATAATACTGAATGGCTACTTTTCTGTTTTATCTGGAAACAGTTATAATACACATAAGTATCACATGACTACAAAATAAGTCTGTTGTATTTTAGGACACCTACAAATAGGTTACTCAAGAGTGCCAATTCACAGAACCCCCCCCACACACACACCTTCAGTGATGCTGAAAACCAAGTAATTGTCGATGGGTTTAGGCAACATGGTGCTTTCCTCCTGGAAAGGGGACAGGGAGATATGGCACAGAGGATGTGAATATGGCAGCACATTCTCCAGGATCTCAATGCTGTGGGTGGCCATGGAAGAACATATGAACAGGTGCGCCACAGGACCACTGACATGATTACATCTGCAAGGAGGCAAGCAGAGCTACTGGGCCTTGAACAAATAATTACCAGGGGAAGGTCTGATAGGGAACCACCACCACTAACCCCCAATGAAGAGTTCCAGGAAAATATCAGAGATCTAGACAGCTCGCAGGAGAGTGCAGTACAGCATGTCCTGAATGGGGGAGCAACACCTTCTGAGACAGCAAGCATGCCCCAGGAGGAGCTTACAAGTATTCTTTGTTATCTGAACTGTTGAATACTGTTGTATAGTAAAACAATTGAAATGACTGTTAATTCTGTGTTACATGTCTTTTTGGGGGGGGCGGTTGCTATAGTTATAAGCATAGGCTGGAGTCATCAGCCACATTCTTTTTGAAAGTAGAGTTAATGCACATATAAAGCGGTAAATGTATTACCTTCTGTTATTGTTCATTATGATGATGTTACCCTTACATATTGCTTAACTTCTTCTAGTTCCATCTGGACTACAGCACACTATGTCTCCTGCAGATGGTAAGTCAAATACTTTTATGTCAGTAATGCAGATTAATTTAAAGAAATATAGTAGTGTGTGATTTTGATCTCTCCCCTCTTGTGTGTATTGTTGTACTGTCTGTTATAGTGGCAGCCCTTTTAGTTTGTTAGCATATATTGCACTATAGTAGTGCAGTCATTAATGTATTCCTGAGTTTCATGCTTTTTATCACATGTGATCATGACAGTGGGAGTGTGGTCCCTGTGCCACCTGATGTTAGTGTATCAGCAGACTCTGATGATGATGTTGGTCAAACTGAGGCACAGTTGGGTGGAAGCAGAGTTTTACATACAGTCATCTCCTGCATTTCTATTATACACAGCCAATAGGCCTACACCTACCCAGTCCACTAATCCACAAATAGTGGACAGGTGGAGGGTGAGGACATTAATCAGGGAAGTGTGGCTACTGCGGCTTCAGTGCCTGTTTAGTCTGGCTGTAGCCAAAGTTTGGGGCAAGGTGCAACACTGGAGGACTGATAGGGGTGCTCAGAGGGGGCCTGCTGTTCCTCCTCCTGTTGCAAGTGACAACTCCTGTGCTACTCAACATATGTTTAGCTCAAGCAGGCATATTCCCATAGGTGTTCCAGACAAATGATCAGGGCTGTGGATGTGATAGAGTCTGACATGCGTGACTGCCTTCACCGTGTTACCAATTCACTGGATTGGATGAAAGACACAATGGAATGAGGGGTGTCTGCGATGGACCAAGGGGTGTCTGTCATGGAACGAGCAGTGCCTGTGATGGAACATCTACTGGGAGGGGAATGGCATCCTCATGGGTGTAAGTCAGTCACATCATCTGCTGTTAGCCAATGTAGCTGTTCCCAATCATGCTCCTAGAGTGGCCATACTTCCACTGCTCCATCAATGAGTGTGCTGTCCGCACTCAGACATGGTAAGGCATGGGGACATGGTCCTGGGCATCCCAGTGAAGAGAGCTCATCCAGTGGACATTGGTCATGTCCATGTAGCAGCACTGCATCTGAACATGGGTGTGGATGTGCCAGTGCAACTCCTGGCAGAGCAAGTTCTTGTGGTCGGGGATGACAATGGTGAACTGCCACCTCTACCATGCATGACTCACACCTGTCTGACAGACCAAGAAGTAGAGCTACTACAGAACTTGGCTGTGTTCATGCACTCACATACTAATTTCACCTGTAGGACCACTACAGACACACACACACACACACAACAGTTACTCATTTTGTCTCATTGGCCATTTGTTATTTTATCCCAATTTCTGCCTCCTTCTCCTTTTTACTCACACACAATCACTGACTTTTTGTGTCAGCCTAGACTTCCTGCCTACCCCCAACACAACACCATGTGGAAGTGATGATAACTGTGCCATATCCCTGTTTTCTATCTTTTGGATTCAGGGATACAAAAGCTGTGTCTGATACTCAGGGTACATAGGTAAGTTAGTGCTTAGTATATCTGCATTTGTGTTGTTGAACTGTTCATTATACCTTTGACTTATACTGGCCTTGGAAAGGTAGACAGTTGATAACATCAAAATTTCACAACTGTATAGTGAATGCTCTTGTAAAGGTTGTGAAGTCAGACACTGCAATGTGTATCATTACCTTCTAACTTCTCTCTTTAATGATTTTCCTTTGCAAACGTATGGTGCACATCTTTAAGTCACAGCATCACATTCAGATCTTAGAACTGTATGACAACACTTTAGTAAAATCTCATCAGAAGAGTAATACAGTGTAATGCTCTCTTTTGCATGTACCTCACCAGACATATGCAACAGCTGCAGAGACCACAGGACTTTCTCAGCAAGATAGCACAGGGCCTACAAACCATGCCATGATGTATGTGGATAGATTAAAAGCCACCTCAATGAAACTTGTCTGGTATAGGAAGAGGTGACATCTGCCTGGCCTCAAGGTAGTGTCTGACCATGCTCTGTTGGGATGACTGCATATCTACAAATCTGTTAAAGCTGATGTCATCAGCATTGTCCATTGTGAATATGGAAATAACAGTGTCCTACATGCTGCTGCAAAGTTCTCTCTGTAATGTCAAGCAAGAGCTCATACACACAGTTGACTGCAGTGAGAATAGAACACCTACCTATCTATGTACACAAGCAACAGAATACACTACATAAAGCAAGTGCCATGGTACAAATCTGACTTTTGCCAGACTGCAACTGAACTTATAATACATGACATCAGCAGGCCATTTGTGAGACAAGATGTTGGCAAGCCTGCATAGGTACATAGCTTCATAGGTTCATATGAGGCTGCTACCATAATGGCCCTAGGTTAATATGTTCATATGAGGTTACTAGGCTAATGGCCCTAAGGCCCTTTCAAGCCTAGCCAAGTTGTACCATTGTGCCCTTATAGACCAAGATATGTAGTCCATATTTGCAATTCAATGATCAACACTGGTTGTCCCTGCCTAAGAGTGACATAGGTGAAACTCCTGGGGTAAATGTATGTTTTCCCATCCAATTTCCAATTTATGCTTAAATGGGGTCATCAAGGAGCTCAGTTTCAAATGAACTGGGAGTTTGTTCCATAAGACTGGCAATCTCTGGGAGACATATCTGTGTCTCCAGTATGTCCTGCTGATGATGCAGGTAAGGTCCCTACAAGGGGTGAGTCTTGACCTATTTGATTTGCAAAGGTGCCGCATTTCCATTAAGGCAGGGTTCAAGAGTGCTCTGTAGGCCAGGCACAAGTTGCTTCTCAGCAGTCAATATGATACAGAATACAGTGACAGAGCCTTCATTCTGTCCTTGTAGGTTATGTGTTGAAGTCCCTGGATTGTTTTGGGTGAGAAACGTCTTAGGTCTCTCCAGCTACTCAGGTGTCTGGTGAGGTGCATACAAAAGGGTGCATTGTATTCTATTACTGGTCCGACAAAGGACGAGTACAGTGGATTGATAACATCCTTAGTCTTGGATGCTATGCCCTTACTTATGAGGTGTGCACTGTAAAAGTCTTACATTACCACTATGGACACATGATGATCAAAGCTGAGGTTGCTATAAACTTACATTCCTAGATCTCTCACCAATGAGTTGGAACTTAGGGAGGTATTAGTGATAGTGTAATTTGCAGGGACTTTTCCTTTGCTGAGTGGGACAATGGTGCATTTTTTTGGGGTTAAGTTTAAGTCTGTGACTTTTGCAACAATCATTTATGTATGTCAGTCCATTTTTTAATATGTTGGCATCATTTGGGGATTCAATGATTGCACACAGTTTACAGTCATCAGTGGACTTGATGAGCCACAAGCCATCTGTTATCATCTGAATTTCTGAGAAATAGATTCCAAACAGTAGGAGGTTCAGCACAGACCCTTGTGGAATGCCACTGGCAACAGGTCTACTGTTAGAGGTGTAATCCCCAACTATGACTGTATGCATTCTGTTGGTGAGACAGGTGGCTACCCATCTAACGGCATATTGGTTAATCCCCATCTGGGTCATCAGAAATCTATAGAGTCCATGATATTATCAAACATAATTAGGATATTTTAGATACAGTGGATGAACTAAGAAGTGTTATAGATACAGTGCCGCACTTCTCTTTTAAAAATAATAGATCATTGAAGAGGCACCTATGTTATAATGCATCCACTACTACGAAGGTTTTAACATAGACTAGGAAAGTCACTTATAAATGTAGAAATTGTATAGCCTGTAAGTTTATTCATACAGGTATGAATTGTGTACATTCATATAATAAGTTTGAGGTAGAAAAAGATTTCTACACTGACTGTAAGACCAGAAACATAGTATATCTTAGTTATTGTGCTAAGTGCCCTGCATTTTATATAGGTATGAGTAGCAGACAGCTTAAGGATAGAATCTTGGAACATTACAGGGACATTAAAAATAAGAAAGATATGGATGCCCTTGCTAAGCATACAATGAATTTCAGTGCTGACCATACCTTTAGCTTTCTGGTGCTAGAAATAATTTCAGAGAATTTAAGAGGTGGGATATTAGAAACAGGACAGAATCTGCTGAACAGATTTGAATTCTATCACTGAATGCAGACAAAGAACTATGTTTAAATGAGGTTGTTTGAAAGGGCACTTACACTAAGAAGTATGTTTTTCTAGGAATAACAGTAATGATATTGACATTTTAAGAAGCCTACCACCTTTATCCCACCTCCAAATGTCCAAATGTGAAAATAGACACGTTCATAGAGATTTATGAAAAACAAATCAGAAAAGAGTTTGAATGTAAAGACAGAGCTGTATGCTTTAATTTGACCTATGAAGAACATGTTGCACTGACAGAATTAAAAAAAACATGAAGCCTTTAGAAATTAGACCAGCTGACAAGGGAGGGGGAATAGTAGTACTAAATAGAGAATGCTATAAAGCACAGATGGACAAATTATTAAGTAATGCTGACACCTATGTATGCATCTCTAAATCTGTTGTCGATGTGATTACTGAAAAAGTATCTTTTTTTTTCTATTTGATATGCTTATGACTGGCATGATCAATGAGAAGCCTTTTGAGTATTTTGAAGTCAAATAACCCCTAGTACCTATAATTTATGGTCTACCTAAGGTCCATAAAGATGCAATCAATCCACCAATGAGTCCAATAGTGTCTGGAAAAGTTGGGCTGTGGAGCCACTTTCAATTTTTATTGAATAAAATGTACGTCCCCTATTAAAAGGTTGTGAAAATATTCTAAAGGATGCCAGAAGTTTCTTGCAGAAATTGTATGTGGCTATCTCCAACCTTGACAGTAATTATTGCTTGGTAACTATGGATATAGAATCTCTTTTTACCACTATTCCTAACAGATGGGGCACAAAAAGTATTAGAAAGTTTATGAATATTAATAACTGTTTTTCCAGTAAGAGAGATGTAATATGTGCCTTACTAGAACTTGTACTTGAAAATAATGTTTTTCTGTTTAAGAAACAGTTTTATGTACAGCAGGTTGGCGTAGCAATGGGCACAGCATGTGCGAACAGCTACACCAACCTGGCTTTAGTACAATGGGAGAGAGATGTATTATTATAAACTACAGGTTTTTCTCACCACATCTTATGGTATGTTAGGTTTGTGGATGACATTCTCCTTTTATGGAATGGATCATCTGAGACACTTGTTGACTTTGTAGAGTTCTTGCATCAATCTACAGGTTTTCTTAGATTCACATTTAAGTATTCCTGGGAACACATTGAATTTTAGATGTTATGGTGAAGAAATCAGACTTTAACCACATGGAGACTAGTATTTATAGAAAATCCACTTGGGGGAATTGTCTACTTCACAAGAGTAGTATATACCCCAGGCATATTCCTAAGAATGTGATTAAGGGACAAGTACTTAGGGTCATTAGACTCTATAATGAGGATCAACAGCTTAGTTAAGCACTTGAGTCTCTGAAGAAAGACTTCTTAGATAGAGGGTACTCAATAAATGAAATTGATAGATACATAACAGATGCACTGAAACAGAGACAAAGTAAAGGAAGGACCTATTTCTCTGGACCACTGTTAAATGAAGATACTCAGATACATGAGAGAACAGAGGTCCTTAGATTTCCTTTAACATACTCATCAGATATCTATAGAGTCTGTGATATCATCAAACGTAATTGGGATATTTTAGATACAGTGGATGAACTAAGAAGTGTTATAGATACAGTGCCACACTTCTCTTTTAAACATAATAGATCATTGAAGAGGCACCTATGCTATAATGCATCCACTACTATGAAGGTTTTAATATAGACTAGGAAAGTCACTTATAAGTGTAGGAATTGTACAGTCTGTAAGTTTATTCATACAGGTATAAATTATGTACATTCACATAATAAGTTTGAGGTAGAAATAGATTTCTATGCTGACTGTAAGACCAGAAACATAGTATATCTTAGTTATTGTGCTAAGTGTCCTGCATTTTATATAGGTATGAGTAACAGCTTAAGGATAGAATCTTGGAACATCAGAGGGACATGAAAAATAAGAAAGATACGAATGCCCTTGCTAAACATATAATGAATTTTGGTGCTGACCATACCTTTAGCTTTCTGGTGCTAGAAATAATTTCAGAGAATTTAAGAGGGGGGATATTAGGAACAGGACAGAATCTGCTGAGCAGAAATGGATTCTGTTACTGAATGCAGACAAAGAACTAGGTTTAAATGAGGTTGTTTCACTAAAACCATTCTTAAAGGCAAGACCACTTAAACACTGAGATTTTAAATGTTTTGTATTTTTTCAGTTTTTATTTCATATATGAGCTTTTTCTTAATGTTTTTATTGATATTTATCTAAGTTATATTATATGGAGACTGTTTCTTTAAAATGTTTTTAGTGATGGTGTTAATTGATTTTATGCTAGCTACTTAAACCTAGTGTGTACTTTTAAGAATCAGTCAGATGAAACAGTTTGATACACAGTGATATTGCTTACCGTTCTGAAGTAAAGCTTTTATTTTATCTATCTTGCCAGTCTGCCATGTTGGACTTTGGTACTTTTGTTGTTTTTTACTTGAGTTTCTCAATAATGCCTTGGGGGGGATTGTGTCAAAGCCCTTGGCTAAGTCAACATAGACAGTATGTTCTGATTTGCCTTCATCAAGGGCTTTGGTGATACTCTGGAAGAATTCCTCTAGGTTTAACAAGCATGATCTGCCCTTACCAAAGCCAAACTGGGTCAGGTCCAGAGTTTGAACCTCACCAATGTCCTTGTTAATAAAGTCCAAGATGATTCCCTCTATGGCCTTACAGACAATGCTGGTCACGCTTATGTGTCTATACTTCCTTAAGGTGGTTGTGGGTCCCAGTCTGTGCAAGTGGATTACAGTTGCTGTTTTCCACTCTGCTAGGACAAAGCCACTACTTAGACTGTGGTTAAAGAGAGTACCCAGTGGTTCCACTAACTCTTGCTTTACACCATTTAGTAAGCAGCCTGGGATGTTATCCGGTCCCATAGAGGCTGTGTTTTTGGCCTTGGCCAGTGTGATTATGATCTATTCTTTGGAGATAATAGGTAGAGAACTAGTGACAGGTATGCTTTGGAGTATGACTGGTGGAGACAGGGGTGTGAATTTTTGCCAAACCTGTCTGCTAACAGTTTTCTCAGGTTCAGCATGATTGGTACTGTTTGTCACTCTTCTTGTGTAGATTAAGAAGATGTTGAGGCTTGCATGTTCATTTGAGTAGTTTATGGTATATAAATACATCAGGATGGATAGTAGGAACATTAAACTTAAATTATCTAACTGACTGACTACATACATGCATGCTCTCAGTCTGGCTGCTGACTCAAAATGGCACTCTTGTTTGCAAGTGCTCAGTACTTATATGCACGTGCCCACTGACTGGAATGCTTCTTAAAGGTATATCACACACTCTGATTTACATCCTCCCTCTTTACTGAGCTGTCTCATATAAACAGATGACATTTCAATAGGCATGCAATTTATACAGACACTAATAAAGAAAAACAACAGTCATGTCCAGGTTGCAGTGTATCTGGAACTAGGTTTCGAGATGTGACATGATCTCGTGACATAATTGTTAGGACTACGTATAGCAATAGGGACAGTTGATGGGGAATGTTCTGCTAGAGAAGTCTCAGGGATTTTCTCAGAAATGGGAATTGCTGATGGAATGTCCTCTGGAAAAGGAACATTGGACAAGTCACTCTGAGAACTAAGGTCTTTGTCACAGGCAAGATGTAACACTAGTTCAGACACTGGTAACAGATGCTTCTGATTTCATCTGAATTTCATTCCTTGTGATTCCACAATGTACGATCTCGGCTCTTGACTCAAACTTTTCACAGATCCAATGCTATCAAACCTTTAAACATCTTCATCCTCACTATCTCCCCTTTTTTTAAAGAATGGAGCAGTTTGCTTGTTTTATCATAGTAAGACTTTTGGGACAAACGCTTCTTTAACAGTTGGGCTTTTACTGCTTTGTTGCTGTTAGCACATGGAACCAATAAATTACTGTTGACTGGCAATGTGGTTCTGGTTTGTCTTGACATAAGTCTCTGGGCAGGTATGTTTCTGAAATTTAACAAGTTTAGAAAAACATCAGTATTGTCATGTCTGGATTTCTCTAATGGATCTATATTAGAACGACAAAATGTCAGTTCAGTGAACGGCTTTTAAATTGAAAATGCCATTCACTGAACTCGCTCTTGTGGGAGGCTGTGCCCCCCCCCCACACTAATTATATATACCAACTCCAAGATTGCACTACAGTGAGAAAAGGGCACATTTTCCGATCTTCACTGTACCATGAGCTCACTATAACAGTTCATTGAATGGCATTTTCGATGTAAAATGCCGTTCACTGAACTGAGTTTTTATGGTTCTAATATAGACCCTTCTCTAACAGCTGTTTTGCACTTTGAACTGCATGTTCAGTCAAGCCATTTGACTGAGGATATTCAGGACTACTCTTAATATGAACAAAGTTCCACTCTTCTGCAAATTTCTTGAACTGCTGACTTGTAAACTGTGCGCCATTGTCAGAAATAACTCTGTGGACTACCATGGACAGAAAAATGTCTCCAACTTAGTAATGACAGTATTGAAAGTTAGGTTGAGAAGTAGGTCAATCTCAAACCAATTTGAATAAGAGTCTACTTACACCAAGTAATGTTGACCATTCCACTCAAAGGTATTTGTGGCTACTGTTGACCAAGGTAGTTCAAGAATCTGGCTGAAGTGAAGTGGGTCTTTTTGTTGATGCGGCTTTGTACTATTACATACTGAACAAGATGAAAGTACTTTCTCCATATCTATTGACAGAGAAGGCCAAAATACTAGTCCACTTGCCCTTCTTTTGGTAGAATCAGTTCCTGGGTGGCCACAATGGAAGATCTTAATATACTCTTGTTACAAGGATTTTGGAACAATCACTTCAGGAACTTTCATGATGATACCATTATCTGACAAAATCTCATCTCTATATGGAATATATGGTTGCACTTCTACTGGTAAACAAGATTGCTTTGAAAGCCATCCTTGACTGATAAAGAGGTTTAGTTTCTGGAGAATTGGATCTGGAGCTGTGTGAGTTCTAAGCTCATCAAGATGTGTGGAAAAAAATTCTCACTTCCATGACCTCAAAATCAAGTTGCTCATGTTATGCTGTTCTGTGTTTTTTCTGGGCAATCTGGATAAGGTATCAGCAAGGTAAAGAAGTTTGCCTTTTGTGTAAACAAGATTAATTTCCTATTTATTTATTTTATTTGCAGTTTGTTTGCCAGTATAGCCCACTGGGCCATAAGGAGCCCATTTTCAATGGAGCCCTGGGGAGAAAAGCTCCAGAAAAATACAAATACATAGTACACATTGCACATATACATTACAGACTATCTCATAGGAATACACAATAAATATGATAAGAAAAGGTTAACAATGCTAGAATACATCAGTATAGTTTATTAAATAGCAATAAAAAACACTTTTTAAGTAGTTGCTCAAATAGTTCAAAAGAGCTGTGGGTCTATAGGAGGCAGTGATGGTGTATTTAGTTCTAGGAGAGTAGGAAACGGTATTAGAAGGACTAGGTAGGATGGGAACAGGAACACTTCCATTGTGAAGTTAGGTGTGAGTGCAGCAAGGTTTTAAATGAGGAGAGATTGCTGATGATGAGGATAGAAGATGATAAAGAATTCCAGAGGCATGCAAGAGAGAAATACATTAGGTGATTCCCAGCTGGACGTGTGGGTTGTGCAATTTCATTAGTTTTTGGGAATTAGATCTTAGAAGTCTTTCTGGTATATGCATTTCAAAGATAGTGGCTAGGGAGGGACAAAGAGAGGGGTTGTAAATTAATTTGTCTGCTTGGATGAGCTGGGTATAAGTGAGGAGGTTAGATAGTTCAAACCAGTTTAGTTGGTGAAGAGAATTACAATACTGAGAAATGGCTCTGTGACCTGCCGCAAATTTTGATATCTTGTTATAGCAAGAAAGTTTTGTTTTGAGGGAGGATTGCAGGTTGGTGAGGATAGATGCACCATATAGGAGGGATGGGATGAGATACG
Source organism: Protopterus annectens (assembly GCF_019279795.1). Lineage (NCBI taxonomy): Eukaryota > Metazoa > Chordata > Ceratodontiformes > Protopteridae > Protopterus > Protopterus annectens. The sequence goes on from NC_056741.1 coordinate 989,856,155, forward strand.
TATTGGCTAGTATAAGCCTAGTAGAAGGGGAGATATAACAATTATGGCGGTATAGCATACTAAGTTTTTTGTGTTTGTTTTTTATATTTAATTGTAAATGTTTGTCAAATTTTAGTTGATTATCTATGAGTACTTCTAGTAGTTTAGTGTCAGAGACTATTTCTAGGGGAGTATTGTTTTTGCTGATGATTATGAATGAGTGTTTATCTAGGGAGGAGGTTTTGGAGGTGGTGAATAACATAAGTTTAGTTTTGGTTGCATTAAGAGCCAGCTGGTTGTCTAGCATCCACTGCTCAGTAGAAGAGAAGGCACTTTGGGTAAGCTTATTTAGAGTGGTGATAAAAGGGAAGGAGCAGACAATGGTATAATTATCGGCATATTGGATGAGGCTGGAGTATGGAATGGCTTGGTAGAAGTCGTTAATGAATATATTGAATAGTAGGGGGCCTAAAATGGAACCTGGGGGGACACCTGTGAGAGTATTAAGGAAGGGTGAAGTGGCTTTATTCCATTTGACTGCTTGTTGTCTGGTTGTGAGGTAGCTGGAGAACCACTTGGTACAGGAAGGGGATAGGTTTAGTTTGGAGAGTTTATTAAGAAGCAGGTTGTAGGAAATAGAGTCAAATGCCTTGGAGAGGTCAAGGAGAAGGTTGGACATGAAATGGCCAGACTCACAGTCTTTGTTAATTGTTTCAAGGAAAGAGAGGAGGTCAGTGGAGTTGCTATGACCAGGTCTAAATCCATGTTGTGTGCGGATAAGAAACTGGTTGTTGATGAATAGGATAAGAGTTGTTGGTGGATACGTTTTTCAAGAAGCTTAGAAATAGGGGATAAGATAGCAATAGGGTGGAAGTTTGGAATGTCATTGTTATTGCCTCCTTTATGTAGAGGAATAATAAAGGCTTTCTTCCAGGCCTGGGGGACCTGGCTTTCTGAGATAAACTGATTAATTAGTATGCTGATAGGGAGAGCAATGGCTTCTGTGGCTACTTTTAGGAAGTAGGAGGGAATTTCATCAGTGGCATTGGAACCAGGTTTTAATTTTAGAAGAAGTTTTTTTATGGTGGATATAGAGATGGGATTGATGGAGAAAGGTGGAGGTTGGGGGCAAGGGATGCTAGGGGAGGAAGGGATGTGTGCAGGCCTAGGAGGGGTCACAGAGGTGCTGGTGAAGGATGATGTTAGCTTGCTTATGGACTCTATGAAGAAAGAGTTAAATTGGGTGGCTAAGTCCATGTCAGAGGCATCTGGGTTAGGGTAAGGGTTTTCTTTTTTTCCCGGGCTGGGGACAGATGAGATTCCTTTCCAAAATAGTTTGAGACTGATGTTGTGGTTGGTTTGGAGAGTGGAGAAATAGGCTTTGCAGTCTGAGGTAATAAGTTTTTTGACTTTATTTCATAGTGTTTTATATTCATTAAGGGTGATAGTGGTTTTATTTTTATGGTAATCTGTCCAGGCTTTGTCATGTAGTCGCATAGTAGCTAAGGTGTTTTTGGTTAACCAGGGTACAGGGATACATTTTGTACATTTTGTTTTTAGATGGCCAAGTTTTGTTTTTAGAGGGGCAAAGGAGTTGATCAGGTTTGTGAAAGTAGAGTTGAAGTAGGAGAGAGCATTATCTAGGGGAAGAGTCTTTAATTGGTTCCAGTTTGTGCTTTTTAGTGCATTTGAAAAGGTTTTAGAATTTATGTTTTAGGCAGCGAGTGGCAATATAGGTATGAGTTAGTTGTATGCAAGAGCAGAGACAGTGGGCAAAAGTGGGGAAGTGGTCAGCTAGTGGGTCTGGGAGAATATCACTATCAGAGATATAAAAAGGATGGGATACTAGAATCTAGTCTATTGTACTTCCAGTAATGGATTTCTTGGAAGGCCTGATAGTGGAATTGATTAGTTACATAAAGTTATATAAGTTAATACTGAGTGAGTTAGTGCAAGATTGGATTGTGGCCCAGTTTATGTTCACGTCCCCCAGGATTATGGTTTTGTGAGTAATGTTGGTGTAGACCCAAGAGAGAATATCTTCAAGGGATGATATATTGTCTCCAGGGGGAATATCGAGGGAGAGAACAAATATGAGTTTATGTTTGTTTAGGTGGAGTAGGGCTGGTATAATTTCTGCGCTGCCAAATTTGGGAAAAGGTTTGGTATAGGGGGTGACTAAGAGGGATGCTGAGTAAAGAAGTGCTACACCCTCCCTTTTTTGTGTTCTGTCATTCCTTAACATGCAGTAGTTGGGAGGAGTTACTTAAGAATCTTTTATGTGGGGATTCAGCCAGGTTTCTGAGATGGAGAGAATATCGGGCTGTTTATGTAGAAGCCAGGCATGAAGGTTTGAAAATTTTTTACATAAGCTCTGAGTATTTAGAGGTGAGACATGGAAGAGTTTGCCTGTTGCTTGGGAGGCGGGTTGGGGGGCTGGATTCAGTGTGGTAGAGAGGCCTGGGTTTGGGTGGATATCCGTGGAGAGAAGGATAGAGATAAGATACTGGATGAGGTGTTTGGTTTGTTTGATGTATAGTATACAGATTAAAATTGTACTCCTGCAATTTGAGCATCATATGTTGCAATCTGGCAGGAGCTGTATGCATAGACATTCTCAAAATAGTGACTAGAGGTTGGTGGTCAGTTTTGATCTGGATAGGTCAACCAGAAATATAATCATTGAACTTCAAACATGCAAACGCAATTGCCAAAAGCTCTTTCTCAATCTGGGCATACTGCATCTTGGTTTGGGTAACAGTTCTCAAAGCATAGGCTACTGGTCTACCATCTTGAAGAATAACTGCACCTAAACCAAACTTAGAAGCATCACAGGAAAGAGTAACTGGTTTGTGGACATTATAGTAGCTGAGAGTTGGTGGACTAGCAACTTTTTGTTTTAGGACATTAAATACTCTTTGTTGTTGTTCTGACCATGCCCAAATAACATTTTGTATTTCAGCTCCTGTAATGGCTCTGAAAGTTGGCTTAACTCTGAAATGAACTTGCCTAAATAGTTGACCATGCCAAGAAAATGTTGTAGGGCTTGAACATTGTCTAGAGCTGGCATCTCAAGAATAGCTGTTTGCTTGGAAAGATCTGGTTGTAAGCTTGAACTGGTGAACAAGTGACCAACAAAAAAAGTTCTTGTAGCCTGAATTTGCACTTCTGAGGATTCAGCTTAAGATTCACTTTGCATGCTCTTTCCAGAGCTTTCTTGAGGTTTCTATCATGTTCAAATTAATCATTGCCTCCTACTAGAATATCATCTACTATAATAGCACATGGATAGCCAGAAAAAATTTGCTCCATTTCATGCTGAAAGACTTCACTGGCAGAATTTATTTCAAATGGCATTCTCAGAAATCTGTTTTCTTCCAAATGGTGTACCAAATGTGGTTAACAATGAAGATTTTCGGTCAAGCAAAATTTGCCAAAATGAACTCTTTGCATCTAAGACAGAAAAAACAGTGGTATTTGGCATGAGAGCATCAGCCTCTTCGACTGTGAACATTGGATGATGCAGCCTTTTTAATGCTTTGTTCAAATCCCTTGGATCAATGCATATTCTGATATCATCTGAGCTTTTCTTATGAGCTACTACCATGTAGGATACCCATTCAGTAGGTTATTCTACTGGACAAATTACTCCTAGCTGCACCATTCTGTCTAGCTCGACTTTGACTCTGTTCTGAATAGCTACTGGAACTTTCTGTGCTGGTCTGATAACTATGCTGACCTCTAGGTCTAATTTCATAGAGTACACAACTGGTAGTTTGTCTAGTTTGTCTGCAAAAATAGCAGAAAAAATAGTTTGGGCAAAATCTGAGCTATTGTCATGCAGGCTTACATGGTAGATCTCTTTATTAAGTGAAAGTAGTCCCATTTCTAAACTGTCTCTGAGGCCTAACAATGACTGCACATGTCTCTTATGTATGAGAAATTGCAAGTCATAGCTGTTCCCAGCAGAATAACATGAAAGCACTACTGAGCCTTCAGTATGAATCTCTTCACCACCATAAGTAACAAGCTTCACACACTTAGTCATATCTAGTTGTTCTGCATCTTTTACTCTAGCAAACATTTCTGCTGACATAACATTACACTTTGAACCAGTATCTACTTTGAGCTCTACTGGACTCTCATTAATTCGAGCAGTACAAAAGTTTCATTCTTTGCCCACAAATCTACTGCATTAACTGTTTCACCAAGCACAGGCACATCATCAACATAAAAAGTAGGATTGCAGCTTTCTACTTGATCAACTTGCCACTTGCAATGTCCTCTTTTAATAAAAGAGTGTGCCTTATTTAATTTACAAAATCTTTTGAAATGATCCTACTTATTGCAAGAATGACACTTGACCGAAAGCTAAGCACTTTTCTCATTTGGACTCATGATTTCCACCACAGTTATGAGAGTTAACTATGAAGCTGGGTGGGGACACGTTTTGACTTTGCTGATTCACCCTTGTGTTTCACTTATCATGCTTTGGAATTTGCTGGAAAGACTCAAGGTTTTCCAGAGAATGTTACAGGATCTGCCGTAGCTGCCATGTGCTGGAGCCTGTTTCTTTTAACTACATGCTGCATACTATCAACATGAGCTTTATCACTGCCTTCCACTGCTATTCTAATATGTAAGCATACCTGTGTGCTTTTCTGTAAGCTCGCATATCTGACAAATCTCAGTGGCCTTATTCAAAGTCAAATCACTGTCTCAAAGCAAAGTCTTTCTCAATGTATCATTATTAATACCACACACAAGCCTGTCTTTTATCAACTCATCTCATCTCATCTCTCAAATCACCAAATCTGCATGTGTTAGCCTTGTGTCTAAAATCAGTTATATATGCTGCAAAAGTTTCACCAGGCTTTTTATCCCTTGTGTAAAAAGTGTCTTTCCATTGTAATATTCGTTTGGGTGTTACACATTTCTCTAAATTTATGTTTTTAGCACTTAGGGTCTTCCCACGTTTCAGCCAGTACCACTATATGGCGGTCTTCCCCCTCCCCTGAAAACACAGCAGGTGCATACACAAATGAACACTCTTTCAATGGCCTCTGAATAAGCTAAATTAAGCAGCATAAATGCTTTTGTACATGCGTCTTGTCAGAACAAGCAGCCTGTATGAAAATATCATATTCCTGCTCAAACACTCTCCAATTTTCTGCAATATTGTTATCAAACACAAGTGGTGTAGGTCTGCAGAAACTTTCTGCCATGCCCACAAATTATAATAAAGCACAATGCAGTCTTGGCCCTTGTAATTATGAACATTCACATACACCAGGTACTTGCAATAATAGTCAAATGCACAATAAGCACTTCAAAAGACTGTACTCTGAGAAATATGCTTTGAAATAACTATACTCTTTGAAATATTCTTTGAAATAACTGTACTTTGTGAAATAACTACACTGTAATACTGCACACACTTGCAAACACTTTGCACACCTCAGATACTTTGAATAGCTTTAGTTAATACGAAAAGGCAGCACATAGCAAAAAGTTTGGTTGTTTTCCCATTTTTTGTACATTTAATACAATTCGGATATTGTTTCAAATGTTTTTGTAATTAGTTTGAATAGTTTTTATCAACATGTCGCAGTTTTGGATTTTTTTTGTTGAATAAGAAATTAATTTTGTGCATTCTGAGTGCTTTGATTTATATTTCTAATGAAATAAATCATTTAAGCAAGTTTTGGTACCTGGAATTTGCCTCTGACCTGTTTTACGAGTCGTTTGAGCAGTAGGGATGATCCACTCTTGTATAATCCTCCAACTTAACTACCTGACTCATGATTGTGACTCTGGATCCCATTTTTGACACCATGTCACTACAAATACATCAGGATAGATAGCAGGAACATTAAAGTTAAACAAACTATATAACTAACTGACTGACTACATACATGCATGCCCTCATTGTGGTTGCTCACTCAAAATGGCACTCTTGTTTGCAAGTGCTCAGTACTAAAATGCACGTGCCCACTGACTGGAATGCTTCTTAAAGGTATATCACACACTGTGATCTACACTGTCCACTATGAATTTGGTGCAAAGCTGGGCCCTTCCCTTTTACATTACAGACATAGCTAAAAAATGCCTTGTGATTATCTTTAGCTATGAATAGTTATGAATGAATATTTAGCTTTAGAGGACTTTACAAGATGTCTATGCTTGTTCAAGCTATGTAGGATGTTCTGCTGAGACTGCTCCCTCTGATTCCTGGACATCAGTTTCTTTCTCTTGTTGTATAATCTTTTTATGCTAGATGACCACCAGGGTGGCTTGTTTTTTTCATGAGCAAGTTTTGATCCATTCTAGTATGGCTAAGTCTATACACTTGTAAAGTTGTTTATACAGGGCATTTGTGTACACCTCTGTATAGGAGTCTTTACTGTCAGTGGTGGCAAGAGGTTTGAAACTAATTATGCCATTATTTAGGAGGTTATAATTTGCTTTGTAGAAACTTTTCAACCTCTTGGATCTGGGGGGCGGAGTCAGTTATGATTGTTACATTGAACATGACTGATTTATGGTCAGACCTTACTAGGCAGAGTCTCACACATGGGGTTCTGCAGCGATCTCCCATGTTGGTGAGTATTAGGTCACGGACATTCGCACAACTTGTGTGTTTGTGGACTAACTGCTCCAGAGCATTTGAGTTTACAAAGTGCAGGAACCTTAGGCAAGTTCATATATGTATCCCACTCCATGGAAGGATAGTTAAAGTCACCCATGCCTAGGGTGATTGTATTATGAGTGACTCATGTCAGTGCAGGAATGCACTGTGTGGTTTTCTTGGTTCATGTCAGTGAACCAGTACCTAGCAATGATGTGCAGGGGGTCTTCCCTACAGTTATTTGGACCTGGAGTAACTCTAGGGAGTTGTACTGCTTAAGCAGTCTTGAAATGTATTTGTCTTTTATGAAGATGGATACACCTCCTCATTTGATACTTTCATATTCATTTTGCAGCCTGAATTTGTCAAAGGCATTATACCTTTTATGCCTCTCTGTGGCCCTAAACCATGTCTCTGTGACTACACAAACATTGACATTTTCCCAAGTAAGTAGTGCCTCCATTGAGTGCAGTTTCTGATTTAAACTCCCAGCATTAAGCAGCATAACCCTGACCCTGAGTTTGTCTTTTCACAGTATTTTTACATCAGGAATTTTGTTTGTATGACATTTCCTAAAAAAATACAAACTATGTGGTAGACAAGTACCTTGGCCAATAACCAAAAGGCAAGAAGTGACAGATGAAGACCATCCCTGACAAAGCAGCATGGTCTGTTGACCATATCAACACAGGCTGACAAATAATTCATCTCCATGGACTGACACCAGTAGTTAAGCCAGTTGCTGAAGTTGATAATTATTTTGTTTGTATTGAGGCATCATCCTGGGTGAATGTTGAATGCTGCTTAGGGCTATGAGCATACCTGTCAGGGACACATAATCTGACAGCTCAGTCATATCTCTCCTCATATAGTCCAGTGAGGTAGGTCTCAATTCATGTACTCCAACATGGAGTACGACAGAGGAATAACTGTGCCTGTTGTTGAGAGACTTGAGTGCGTGCATGACTTTGTGGATCATGGCACCTGACAGGTAGCTGACCATGACTTTCTCCTTACAGAACTTGATGAGGGGGACATCTGTATGTCTCACTATGGATTTGTCTATGATCAAGACATTGATTTTTAGGCGTTCTGCCTTAAGAGCTTAATGGGTGACACACTGATATGTTTATTTTTATTTGTAGTGGGTTCCATTGAGACTGTAATGTGTGCAGAGGGTTTGCTTTTGTGAGGTCTGTGCTCTTTTGATAAGCTTCTGATGACTATCTCTGCTTATTTGGGGTTATGTGTTGTGACTTGGTTTGTTGTGTAGGTGAAGTATGTGTGCTGACAAACTGTTTGATATCTGGTTTGTTGTTACCTGACAGAGAGAGCATTTATTGTTGATTCATTGTATAGTTGCATCTCTCACATATTGCAAGTTTTAGGACTACATGGTTGCCAGTATACATGAGGCAATAGAAGCCCAGCTGTGTAAAAGCACAAGTACCCTTATTAAGCATATTTAGATGGTCATTGTTAGAAGAGTGATTTTGTGAGCAGCAACAACTGGGCCTGTCTATGAGGGGCATAGGTGCCACCCCAGAGGTGACTTTACAGTCACCCAACCAGTAGTGAAGGTTGCACTTGAACAAAGTCATTGAGGAGCACTGCTTCACATGCAGTGGGAGCCTATTACAGAGGAGTGTGAGTCACTGGGGGATGTATCTGTCTCCCCAGAATGTTCTGTTTATGTCACAGGTTAGGTTGAGAACCCTGGGCCAAGTTATTCCTGTCCCATTTGATTTGCAGATTTCCAGCATTTCCAGTGTGGCAAGGTCTGAGACTTCTCTGTAGGTCAGGTATAGGTCACCTCTCAGCAGTTTGCAGGATACTGAGTACAGTGACAGGACTTGTAGTCTTTCAGTGTATGTGATATTTAAAGGATCTGCATTCTCCCAGTCATAAACCTCTATTTTTTTCTCCAATTGCTGCAGTTGTCAAGTGAGGTACATACAGAAGTGAGCCTTGTACTCAGTTAGTGGTCTGATAACGGTGGGGTACAACCGAGCTATGGCCTCCCTGGTCTTGGATGTGATGCCCATATGTATGAAGCGTGCAATGTAGAATGTGCTTCTCACCACTATGGACACATATTGATGAAATATAGATTGCTAAGAACATATGTCCACAAGTCTTACAACACTGTGTTTGAGCTGAGAGGGGTTCTATGTATATCATAATTAGCAGGGGTACTTCATTGCCAAAGGGGATAATGAGCATTGTTTGCTATAAGGTTCAGTCTGTGAGTTTGGCACCAATCATTTATCTCTGTCAGCCCCTTCTGTAGTATGCTATCATTATTGGAGGAAGCTGTATGAGAGTGTACAATTAATAGTCATCTGCAAACATGGTAAACCACAGGCCACCTACCATTGCCTGCACTTCAGAGAAGTAGGTTGAGGGCCCAGCACAGATCTTTGAGGTATTCCACTGATAAGTGGCTAGTGATGGGAGGTGCAGTCCTCAACTTTGAGTGTGTGTGTTCTATTAGTGAGCCAGCTGGCTATCCAGTAAGTGCTGTATGGCTTTATTCCCAGATGAGACATTTTCACTATGAGACATGAATGGGGGATATTGTCAAAGGCCTTGGATAACTGAATATAGTCTGTATGTCCTGTTACCTGTCATCCTGGTCTTCGGGGTCATTATTAAAGAAGTCCATGAGTTTCAATAGGTAAGATCTATCCTTGACAAACACAACATGGGTCAACTCAAGTGTATTGAAGGTCACCTATGTCCCTGTAGATAAAGTTCATGCTGATCCCTTCCCTAGCCTTGGAGATAAGGCTGATTAGGCTTATAGTTCAATAGTTGTAGTTCTGCATGTTAACAGATTGATACGCATTGCATATGATACAACATTCGATATTAATTTCTGTAGTTTAGTTGACATTTGTGTGGAAAAAGTACTGAGACACCAGGGTTGCAGTGCTTTGGGGGGGGGCAACTCATGGCTGTAATGTAAATATGTGACACAGTGTGAAAGAGGACCTTCATTTTATAATGTTTCCACATGTGATGTCATATCATACACAAGAAATGGGCAATAAAAAGCAGTAATGCTTAATAATATGTAGTTTTCCATTGCTCAATAATTAGTAAAGTGTATAAGCATGTGAGATAACACTTGTTTTCTCACTGCTTAACAATGAGCAAACATGAGCCATATTGTTAAAGTATCACAGAATCTATGAAACACACCTGCTACTTAACTGACTGTGCAGCATATGTTAATGCATTGATACTTTCTTTTTTGGGGCCAGATGGTACTGGGTTCAAATTGTTTTCTTTCTGTGGTTTTTTTTTTTTTTTTTATTTTCTTATGTTTTTTTTTTTTCTTTGCCACTGTTTGCATGTTGCACTCCTCAGAGCATACATGGGAAATGGAGAAAAAATGAATGGCAGGTTTGGCTGTGTTTATTTGGTTTGCACAAAGCACAGCAGTGGGCAAATTGGACCCCAAGAAGCAGACAAGACAGCCAAAAGTAGAAACCGGATGCATTCAATTAATACTATTGGGACTGCACAAACCCAGTAAGTGATATTGCACTGCAGTTAACAGCAAGACCTTAAGAATGAATAATAAGATAGGGAATGTTGTGTAACTAATCCTGTGGCAGCAGGTTTAAGTGAAGGGTTGGAGTCCAGATGTTCCTGAGTTCTAGTACAGGGTGTACAACATTTGTTTCACTGTTGTGACATTGTAGTTAATAGAAATGAACTGCAACATAGACAAAAGTTTTCTCAGGTGTCTTGTGGCAACAGGTGCAAGTGCAGGACTGCCATCCACATGGTTCTGGGTTTGAATACCACATATTCCATACAATTTTAATGTTGTTCCTCTTCCCATTATAGTCACTCTCACTTATAACACTTGACATAGTATAGCTGATGTTAATTATGTGTATGAGGGCTGAGGCACTAATATTGTGTCAGTTATTTATTTATATATCTATGTATGATCCATTTATTATCAAATATATGATTGTGGGTATACTGTGTACTGTGCTCCTGTAAGTATATTTATGCTATCTGAACTGGCACAGCCTTCACATTTGACTAACACACTTATACAACTGCCTATACACCAAATAATCTTTAAAATGCATTGCTTGCCACTGTTATGCACTGCTTACTATTGCACAAACACATTGCTCGGAAGTGTGCACACCCAAGCACCACATTTGTGCGATGGTAAGTCATGCACAACATTTTCAAACAATGTGCACACCACCAATAAATGCAATAACTGGAATTGGTGGGAAACCACCAGTCTCCATTGCTCTTGATCCATGGTAGACATGGCAGACATTCATGGAGAGAGTGTATGATTCAGGGCTCAGGTGGGATGTCTAGGAATCCAAGATTTTTGTTGGACTCCTAGTGAAACCCAACAGTGCTAGACTGATGTAGGAGGACTATTCTAGTAACCAGTATAAGTCAGATGCTTGGGATAGTTTGGCCTGGGTTGTAACCAATACCACCATTATCCCCCGCACTGGTGAACAGTCTAGGCAGCACTACAATGACTTCTAGATGAGGAACAGGGGTAACCTTGATGCTTGGATTGAGGAATACAGGATGGAGGACATCCCACAGATGTGTAAGTATCAGTTACAGAGAGTACGTGTAAGGCTTAAAAGCCAAATGTAGGCAAGACTGGTATTCATAATGGTATTCTGTTCTGTTCTATTTTTTTCCACAGCTGCCATGTAAAAGGAGTCCAGTGTTAAGACCCATGGTGCTAGAATGGTGAGGATGAGAGAGGCATGTGATATGTATGCAGCAGAAAATTAATGTTATTGTAGCATTAAAAGTTAAAGTTAGCTTGTTTGGTATTTTATACAGTTGTATCAAATTAAGCATGCATATCTGAAGTTTAAATACAAGTATGCATGCATTAGTCTGTAGCACAAACCAAGAGTACAATATTAGACTTTAGTCAGAGGTTGTGGGTTCGAATGCCACATTTCCCAACTATACAAATACTGTTAATTCTTAAATTATGTGTAACTTAAGGGTTTAAAATAAAAGCTATATCCCAGTGGCACACTTGCTCTGCTGAAAAATTTTAATCTGTATGACTGGAACACGCACATGTGCAATATATGCACCTATAAAGGAGTACTTGCTGCAACCTGTAGTAATGTGTGCATCTGTTAGGAGATGATACTCTTAAAAGTAATAGTTATCTGTTAGGTGGTGGCAGTCTTAAGAGTAAAGGTTAAGATAATAGAGTCAGATAATTGTATAATACATTATATTTTACATATGAATGTACTAATCTTATGTCTTTTTTCCCTCTCACCCCAATCCTTATCTCCCTCATTTTTGTTTTTGTTTTTTTTTTTTGTTTTGTATTATGTGTCATCAAAATGTGTCCATGTCATCCATGTGTACCAGATCATGAAATGTTCCACAGCACAGTGGCCTGCCCGCAGGATCCACCTGCCCCCACTTCACCGGCTCTGGTACCATTACCTAGCATATTTGGGAGCCAATCTGGCAGCACCACCTCTGCTGCCCCAACACTACCTGCCCACCCCAGGTAGTTCTGCCCTGGAGGATAGTCCACAGATTCCCTCTAGGAGCAGTGGCTGAGGTGCTGAGTTTGTCACTTGTGCTGAACTGCCAGGTTTGGTGCATAGGGTTGCACGCTGCACTGTTGGTGTATGCCTATGCTGGATGGAGGGGCTGCTCTCCCTCATTTTACATAGGATTATGAGGAGGAGAAAGAGACTTTAAACATTCCAGTCAAGTGGTGGAGTGAGGTGACCATGATGACAATACAGTGGGTGAGGACTCGATTTTCACATTTATCCAGATTGACGACCATGGTGTTTACTCACCTCTTGTGTCCATCATCGTCCCTGTGTCTTTTTTGTCTTATCCATCTGCAATTGCTTCCTCACCTACCCAACTTACCAGACCCAGACATATCTATGTCCCTTCCCTAACATTCCTCTCTCTCCAAAAAAAAAAAAAAAAAATGGGTACCTGTTCCCAAAAAGTCTCATACATAGCTCTCTGTTTCACACAAGTGCTTTTTTGACACACTTCATTTGGTCTAACTGGCTATATGACATGATTGTGTTGTGGTTATCCCTCTCTCTGGAGATTATAGTCCATATTCAGTTAATATTCTGCATATATTGTCATTTTTTACTGTTGAAGAAATGGATAGCTATGATTCTGTCCTACCTCCATTCTGCACATTCCTGTATTGTTTTCTCTTTGTCCTTCCCCCTGGTTACTCCCCATCTTACCACTGTCCTATCTTCCCCATTTCTTTTCTTTAATGCATTATTGAGCCAAGGTGCACATTGCGCACCAACATGCACCAATGATTATACAAAAACACTGAAAGTGTTAGATTCAGTTATATTCGAACACAGTACCATCTGGCCCCAAAATGGAATGTATTACTGCATTAACTGAATTAACACCTGTTGCCACAGAGTCAGTTAAGTAGCGCGTGTATTCCAGAGATCAATACTGTCAGACTTTAAAACACCAGAATAGACAAACTAAATAATCCAACTGAGCAGAATAAAAGAGGCACAAACGTTGATGCTGTACTGTAAAGCACTTTTCGTTTATGATACAACACAAACTTCATCAGACAAATCACAAGGTACAAAGATTCATTTAAATACTTCAAGTTAACCAATCAAAAAGAAAATATAAAGTGAAACCACACAATAAAATTGTCACCACCCACTTGGCCAATTTTAAAACAATAATAAACTCAATAAAACTTAATAAAAATACAAATATTAATACATTTAATATACTAAAGTATTTACATTATCAACGTTTTAAACTTTTTAGTTTTAAAATACTGCTTAAAATACATCCTTCATTTAAACCTGGCAAATTATAAGCATTCAACTTTATTTGCCAAGTTAGTTCTAATTCATCAAGTTTAAGAACTTCAAGGCCACCTCTAACATCACTGTGAACTTGGTCAATAATAATAAACTTAAAACTATGGTCAGGAAATTGAACAACATGTTTAGCCAAAGCGTTTTCTAATTTGTTTTTCCTTATTGCTTATAAATGCTCATACATACGGTTACGTAATTTCCTTTCAGTTTTGCCAACGTAGAACGCTGGACAAAACTGACATTTGGCAAGGTAGACAACTAATTTAGAATTACAGTTGTTTCTCCATTTCAAATTGAAATGGAAATTATTAACACTAAACCTGTTAGATTCCAGTATGTACGAGCAATAATTGCAAGCTTGGCATTTATACATACCTGGAGTTCTAACTGTGTTAGTTTTCTTAAGTTCACAATAGTCTTTCAGATTCATCCCCCTCCTGTAGATAACCAAAGGGTATTCACCCACACTGGTAAAGACATTATTGTCGCTCTTGAAAATTTCCCAATTTTTCTTCAAGATCCTATAACACCTAGAACTATCCATATTGTATGTAGTTATAAAAGAAGAAGGTAGTTGATTAAACTCATGTTGGACAGTTGTTACGTCAATTAAATTGGATATGTCACCCTTTTCACTAAGTGAAGTATAACCTACTTTGTTCAAAAGAGGTGTGTAGAATTGTGTCTGACGTTTCAAAGAAACTTCGTCAATAATTTCATTGATCAACATCTCAGGGTAATCTCGAGCTAAAAACATGTTTTTCATAAATTCACATTCATCACTAAATTCAACATCCACTGTTATAATACGGGCTGCTCGGACCAATTGACCTTTTACAATAGCCCATTTTTGGTGATGTGGATGACAACTTGAATAGTGAAGCATTGAATTACAATAAGTGTTCTTCCTATGGATGGAAGCAGTATATCTATCCAAGAGACTATCCTTAGAAAGTGTAATGTCAAGGTAAGCAATTGAAGTAGAATCGAAAGTATATGTAAACTTTAAGAAGGTGGTGGTTGAGTTGAAAATGTATGTATTACTGCATTAACTGAATTAACACCTGTTGCCACAGAGTCAGTTAAGTAGCGCATGTATTCCAGAGATCAATACTGTCAGACTTTAGCACTGTGGCTCGTGTTTTGTGCACTGCTTAGCTAGACGCAAATGTGTTCATCTCACATGTGTATGCACTCTGCTAACTACTGCACAAATGTGCTGCTTGTCACACTAAGAAAATGTATATATTATGCTGTATTTCTGCTGTTTACTGTCTGTTTCCTTTGTATGACATGGAATTACATGTGGAAACATGACAAACTGAGTGCTCTATCTATTTGTATGTCATATATTTATTTATTTTTATTTATTTTACATTTGTTTACCGGGTTAGTCCAACTGGATACATATCCCTTTTCAGCAGAGACCCGGGGAGAAAAGCTCCACAGTTAAACAGGTATTAAGTTACATTTCAAAAAGGCAACATAACATGGTAAGGTATAAAATGTTTCAACATAACAGTTACATGAAAGTTATATTTAAAATATATCCATGTATTGGCACCCCATCAAGCATTACAACCCTGGAGTTTCAGTACTTTTTCCACACATTTATCAACCACACTGCAAAATCTAATAACAAATATTGTGTGCTGTGCAATGCGCATCAATATGGTAACATGCAGAACTACAACTACTTACCCTTATGCCTAAAACATCCTTATCTGCAAGGCTACTGCAGGAATCAGCATGAGCCATATCTGCAGAGACAGAGGTGACTTTAAACACACTTTACCCTACCCATCTTGGTTTCGGCATAGGAAGATCTTGCTTACTGACCCTTGTAGATTTCTTAGATAATGACCCCAAACAGCTGGATGAGAGATAACAGGACATAGCTTTTATGTTGAGTAATCCAAGGCCTTTGGCTCTATCCCCCATTCATGTCTCATAGTGAACTCATAGTGAAGATCTGCAATTTGGAAATTAGGGTGCACAGTACTAGATGGATAGCCATCTGGTTGAATGACAGAACACACACTCTCAATGTTGGGGACTATACCTTCACCACTAACCCACTCACAAATGAAATACCACAAGAACCTGTGTTGAGCCCTCTACTGTTTAGGAAATACTTCCTTGAAGCACAGACAACAGTAGATGGCCTGTGGTTTACCAAGTTTGCAGATGACTGTTAACTGGATGCACTCGTACAGAGTTCTCCCAATGACTGTGATATATTACAGTAAGGGCTGACACAGACTGATGATTGGGGACTAACTTACAGACTGAACTTTAAGCATACATTAACTCTTTGTCACCTTTGTCAATGAAGTACCCCTGAAAATTGTGATCTACATAACACCCCCCTAAACTCAAACACAGTGTTGTGAGACTTGGAAACCCATGTTGATAGCAATCTATTGGTTCATCACTATGTGCCTGTAGTGTTACACACAATCTGCATTGCACACATCATACATATGAATGTCACATCCAAGACCAGGGTAGCCATACCACTGCTGTACTCTACCCTTATCCCGCCAATGATGAAGTACAATGTTCACATCTCTCTGTAGCTCACCAGACACCTGTAGCAATTGGAGAGAACTCAGGGTTGTGCCTGGGAGACTCCCAGGTTTCAAAACATGACATACATGGAAAGACTGACATACCTATCACTGTACTCGATATCATGCAGGCTGTTGAGAGGTGACTTGTTGCTGGCCTGCAGAGCAGTCTCACACCCTGCCTTTCTGGAAAGGATAGACTTCTGCAATTCAAATGGGACAACTATAACTTGCCCCAGGGTTTTCAACTTAGCCTGTGACATAAACAGAACATGCTGGGGAGGCAGATATATCACACAACAATTCACACTCCTCTGTAATAGGTTCTCTCTGCATGTGAAGCAGTGCTCCTCAATGACTTTGTTCAAGTGCAAATGTGACTACTGTTTGAGTGATTGTAAAGTGACCTCTTGGCTAGCACCTATGTCCCTCATGGACAGGGTCAGTTGGTGCTGATCACAATCATGCTCTGCTAAAAATGACCATCCAACTATGGGCTGTAAGGGTACTTGCATTTTTACACAGCTAGATTTCTAAACACCAAGTGCTGTTAAGATAGTAGTCTCATATGAACTTATGAAGCTATGTGCCTATGCAGGCGTTGCAACCTGTTGTCCCCCACATGTCATCTATTATATGTTCATCTGCACTCTTGTATAAATCAGACTTGTGCTGTGACACTTGTGTACTGTACTGTCTTCTGTTGGTTTTTTTTTGTGTCTGTGTGTGTGTGTGTGTGTGTGTGTGTGTGTGTGTGTGTGTGTGTGTGTGTGTGTGTGTGTGTGTGTGTGTGTGTGTGTGCTGTTGCTTGACATAACTGAGAGTGTTTTACACCAGTATATGGGACACTGTCAGCTCCTCAAAAGACACTGCTGATGTCATCAGCTATATCATATTTTTGAATATGCAGTATTCCCACCAGGGCAGGGTCAGAGACTGGCCTGGAGGCCAGGCAGAAGTCACCTCATCCTATACTCTAAGGTTACAGTGACTTGGCTTTTTATCTATCCACAAACATCATGACATGCGTGTAGGCCCTCTGTTATATTGCTGAGAAAGCCCTGTGATGTTGTCAGCTGATACTTGTGTCTGGTGAGGTACATGTAAAAATGTGCATTATACTCTATTAGTGTTGCGATGAGGTTTGACTGCAGTGCAGTCACACAATCCTAAAATCTCAGTATGATGGCATGGCTTATGATGTGCACAATATATGCTTTAAATAGCAGTGTGGACACTCGGTGGACAAAGTTCATATTGGCTATCTAAATGTATTCCCAGTGTTTGCACCACTGAGTTTCTGCATGTAATTAACATGGAGCTCCACTTCTCAGATGGATAACATTACAAACACATATTTCTGCATTTATTTGTACATCATGTGCCTTTGCCACCATTCAGTTGTGTGTGTTAGCTCTTATTGCACTATGTTATCACCGTTGGTGGATTCAATGATTGCACACAATATACAAGAATAAGCAAACATGGTAGGCCAAAGGCCATAAACTTTAGTCTGAACTGTTGAGAAATACAGTTCAGATAGTGAAGTGCCAAGCACAGATCTCTGTGGTTTTCCCGTGATGACAGCTCTACTGGTACAGGTTGATTCTCCAACTTTCACATGATGTGTACTGTCAGTGAGTCAACAATTGATGTAAGGTTTAATCCCCAAGTTGGGGGTTTCCTCAATAATACCTGAATGTGTGATTGTATCAAAACCCTAGGCCATATTACAGTAGACAGTATGCACTGTCTTACCTTCATCCAGGCCTATCACATGGAATAAATGTGCTGTAACAACATCATGGCATGACCCAGCATGTACCCCTTCCTGATATGGTTGAATACACATTTCAACTCACCCTCCACATGATTTGTGTTCCCATACAAGGGTGTATATCTACATGCATCCATCTGAGTTGGGGAGACAGGACCTGATCCATGCCTGTATAGGGACATCCTGAGTCTCCCTGACTGTGAGGTAAGCCAACATATTATCATGTACCTCTTCTACATGTACACTAGTAATATTCCAGGTGTGTGCATCAGATCTATTTGAGTTGTTACTCCTACACCATGTCTGTTAAAACTGGTATGATACTGGATGCATGCATGATGACAACAGTATCATCTTGTGAACATGAACAGGTTAAGGCATTTGATAAAAATCCACACTGAGGTATTCAACCAACATTGTCATATATGGCCATGAACAGCTATATCACCAAATGAGTAGACCAGTGTATGACATACGTGGGTGGCATCTCACTATGCTGTAATGTGTGACCTGGCATACATCTCAGGTCCAGTGATCATAAGTAGTGTCGGCTAGCCCTTTCCTGCCCATTAGTTAAGTGATGGACATCACAGTTGACATACAAATGCTGTGTCCAAACAGCTGTCTGAAGGACTACAGCTTGTGATCAATCATTGATTCCAACTGTGATATTAGTATACTACAGACAGTATGAACACATAACAGAGACTGCTGCCAAAGCCATGACAACACCTACATTGATGAGACACAAGGAGGGGATTTGTTGAATCAGTAAACAGACACACCACTCAAGTATAATGTGGACATCACTCCCTATAATCAGACCAATACGTATGTGACCTGTGTCCTGGCGTAGAAGGCAAGTGGTACATCCACCAACATTTGGTCACAGTGCTGACAACTCCCTTGAATGTAACACAACTACTGGGTATGTGAAGGACAGCTACATCAGAGGCCATAATAACATCATGGTTTTCAGCCTTCATCACACCAATAACTATGTACAATGCACCCTTCTTCATGTACCTCCCTATGCATCTTCCAGTAATGTGTAACTGAAATGTACCACCTTTGTCACAGTGTGCTGTCAAACAGCTTATTGGCCATGCTTGGGTATTCTTTCTGGGGAATATATATATGACTGTCTGATGGTGGGGAACACCAATAGGTTCATAGGTGTTTACTAGGCTAATGACCACCAGGGCCTTTTTAAGCATAGTCATGCAAATCTCTGACAAGTTCTGATACCATTGGTAAGTGTAAGCAGGGGCTTGGGAGATTAAATATTTACAAACAGGGGCCTGGGTGACGAACCATTTACATGTTGCCTAAAGACATAGGGGCCAAACCAGGGATGAATTTCCTGTTCTCCATCGAATTGTCCAAGTTGCACTTGAATTGGGTTAGGGAGGAACTCTGCTTCACACAGATAGGGAGCCTCTTCCAGAGATGGGGTAGTCAGTGGAATACATAACTGTCCCTCCAGCAGGTACTATTTATATCACAGTCAAGTTTTAAGTGTTTAGAATGGGTAATTCTGGTGCTGTTTGTTTTGTGGATGTGCAAGAAATTCATTAGCGTGAGTCTGATAAGGCCCTGTATGCCAGGTATAGATGCCCCTCAAAAGCCTGTAAGAGACAGAATAGAGAAGTAGGGCCTTGAGTCAGTCTGCATAGGACATTTTATGTATGCCCTGTATTCTTTTAGTGTGAAACCTCTGTGGATAATCCAATTGTTGGATATGCCTGGCTAGGTACATATCAAAGGAAGCATTGTACTCAATTATAGGTCAGATGAACGCCAAATACAGTGGAACAATGACTTCCTTGGACTTAGATGACATACCTTTGTTTTTAAGTTCCTCAACATAGAATGATTTACTCACTACTGTAGACACATGATGGTCAAAGGCTAGATTGCTGTCTATGTGTGATCCTAAGTCCCTGACTACTGGGTCAACTCTAAGGAGTGTGTTGTTAATATGATAGTTAACAGGAGTGGATGACTTCTCAAAGGAAACTATTATGCATTTCTTGGCATTAAGTTTTAGTCCATGGCTCTGACACCAGTTGCTTGTCAGTGTCAGCCCTTCCTGGAGAACATTTGTGTCAGTGTGGGGTCAATGACAGCTCCTAATTTACAATCATCTGCAAATGTAGTCAGCCAGAGACCAGTGACATTGGCCTTGACTTCAGAGAAGTAAATTCCAAAAAAGAGGTGTCCAAGAACCGATCCCTGAGGGACTCCACTTGTGACTGACCTCTTTGTAAAGGTGAACTCCCCAATTCTAACCTTCTGTGAGCCTTTTGGTTACCCACCAGTTGACATGTGGGTTTGTACCTAACTCTTGACTTTGTCAACAATGCCTGAGGGGATATCGTGTCAAATTCTTTTGTGATGTCAATGTAGGCATTGTGAACCATTTTGCCTTCATCCATCACTTTAGTGATCTCTCAAAGAAGTCCACCAGGTTGAGTAGGCATGATCTGCCCTTGATGAAACCAAACTGGATTTGGTCCAGTGTCTGGAGATTTACTATATCTCTACTGATCATCTCCATGATAATTCTTTCCATGGCTTTACATATAAGACTTGTGAGACTTATGGGTCTGTAGTTTCCAGGGTCTGTAGATGGCCAACCTTTGTGCAGAGGGATGACTGTTGCTGGGTCATAAAGCGTGTTTGGAGGCTACAGTTACATAGCAATTCCAGAGTGACTAATAGATCATGTTTTATGCTATTTAGAAGGCATCCTGGGATATTCTCTTGGCCCATTGATGCAGTGCTCTTGGCCTTAGAGAGTTTTTACACCAGATACATGTGTGCTACCTTTTCCGCTTATGCACGCACTGCATACATAGGTGTTTGACAACATTAATAGCATGTATATCATTTGTGAGAGTGTTGATTATGCCATGCACACAAGGCAACTAGCCTGTATTGCCCATACTGTTGCATACATGTATAGCAGTTTTCCTCCTAACACCTCCTGCAGATATTACAATACCAGGACAGTGTGCATGGTTATCCTCATAGAGTGTGTATGTATCGTAATACTTGTCAAGTGTGTGTGTGTGTGTGTGTGTGTGTGTGTGTGTGTGTATGTGCAGGCTCATCTGTTAGCACTCCACATCACGTATGCTATATCACAGGCATGGAATAAGTGGTGGTATTATTCTGATTTGTCCATGATTGTGGTTGCTTTTTTGTAATGTTTGCCTTGCCCCTTTACCTGTGGCCACCTTGCTGGAGACCACTGCTGAGAGTGCACTCATATTCAGGTATAACAGTTTGCACAGCTTCCCAATATACAGTTGTATGTTAGATCCCTGATAGATGTCCTCTGCATTATTCATGTAAGGATGCTTATCTCACACACGCATCCCCCCCATTGTTATGTCACCTTGTGTGACAGTCACAGACAACATATTTTCACTGCACAGTCCATACTGTACAATATAAATATGTTCTTGGTGTTGCTGCTGCAGCCATCTTCCATTGACATGCCCTCCTCTGCTGTACATGTGGGAGTTTCACCTCTGTTCATTCCTACAATTCATTTGTGTGTTTCTTTCAATACACACACTTTCCCTGAGTGATCATTTTACATGGCAGTCCCATGTCATGTTACAGATCATTAAAACAGCTTCAGTACAGTGCAGTATACCAGAAATAGGATATCACAATACTCTGCACTGTAGGTACACTGCTCTGTATTGTGTTTGGACCATATACAGTACTTTATATTCATGCTTCTCAACTGCCGTGATATTCCCCAGATGTCTGAATGTTTTCCTTATCAAATATGTGGCTTTCTGCCACATCACTGGTATGATCTCTGGACTGATGTGACTCAATAATACAAAGATTTAAGTGCATACCTCTCAACTCTCCTGATTTGTGCAGAATGTCCGGTTTTTGTCTCACATTTGTGATCTTTTCCTCATAACATTTTCCCTGGCAAATCACTGGCATGTCATTGTAGAGTACAGTCAGAAACTGATGCCTGACATTTGAATTTCAAATTCATGCTCTTTAGAAAGTTCACGCTAATGTACAACCTATCTAGTCTATCAGATTCCTGAAATTTAGAAGTGCAGTATTAAACATCTGTCCCTATTTCTGGCCCTTTTTCCCACCATTTTATGGCTTTGTCCACATT
Source organism: Protopterus annectens (assembly GCF_019279795.1). Lineage (NCBI taxonomy): Eukaryota > Metazoa > Chordata > Ceratodontiformes > Protopteridae > Protopterus > Protopterus annectens. The sequence goes on from NC_056741.1 coordinate 989,878,161, forward strand.
TCTTGCTGTACAAGGTTGAAAGTATTACATTCTAATACATTCCTCTGTGACATTTATGCCTAATATGTCCCTTTTACTGGTTATTTGTCCTCTCATTAAGTTGGCCTCTGTGCAGATGTGTTGCACTAACAGAATGACAGCTATCTGTAAAGCCCTGGTGATCATTGTGGCATCCTGCTCACTGTAGGTGCTCTTCTTTGCATGAAATTACTACCACATTCACTTACAAGGCTGTACAGCCAGCAACACTGTTGTGAACCACAAAACTTAGCTGAGGCACACCGCTCCTCATTAATATGCACTGAGCAATGACACGTGCCACACACCATCACACTAATAAGTAAACTCCTCGTAGGCTCTGAACGAAGCCTACACAAAGTTTATTGAATCCCAGGGACAGCCATTTTAGGAGACCTAACAGAAGACGTTTAAGTACCAGGGATTACAAAAAGAAATGCAATGGGAATTACTATGTTCATCATGGCTGCAAACCTGCAAACAGCTTAAAACTGAACATAAGAGTTAGATGATTTTTCTTGAAGAGGGCCACTGAGGAGCTTTGCTTGACATGAATGGGTAGTTTGTTCCAGAGTTTGGGAAGTCTCTGGGACAGGAATCTATCCCTCCAGCATGTTCTGCTTATTATGGTGACAAGCTTTAGGACCCTGGAGCATGTGGTTTGGGATTTCTTTAAGTGTAGCATGTCCAACAGCTCTGGGTTTAACATAGCTTTGTATGTTAGGCAGAGATCACCTCTGAGTAGGCGATATGCAACAGAGTAGAGCTGGAGATTTTTGAGATGGTCTGTGTATGGCATCTGTTTGAGGCTGGTAATCCTCTTAGTGAGGTATTTTAGTGGCTTTTCCAATTGTTTTAGGTGTCTTGTGAGATACATGCCAAATGGGGCATTGTACTCTGTAACTGGTCTAATGAGGGATGAGTAGAGAGGAACAATGACCTCCTTTTTTTCTAGATGAGAACCCTTTTGTGATGAGTTGTGCCATGTAGAAGGATTTCCTGACTACAGTGTTCGTGTGGTTATCAAAGGAGAGACTACTGTCCACCTGTGTTCCGAGGTCTCTTATCACACTTTCAGTGTTTAGTAAGCTACTGCTTATGTGGTAGTTCATAGGTACTGAGTTTTTCCCAAAGGGGATGACAGTGCACTTCTTGGCATTGAGCTTGAGGCCATGACTTTGACACCAAGCATCTGTCTCTGTGAGGCCCTTTTGTAGAATGTCTACATCATTAGGTGATTCTATTATGGCTCCCCATTTGCAGTCATCTGCGAACTTTGTTAGCCAAAGACCTTATCTGTTTGCCTGCACTTCAGAGAAGTAGATGCCGAACAGGAGAGGACCTAGGACCAAACCCTGTGGTACTCCACTCATCACTGGTCTGAAGTAGGACTTGGAGTCGTCTACTTTTACTGTGTGGGTTCTGTCAGTGAGCCAGTTGGCCACCCATCTTGTGACATAGGGATTTATGCTCAGTTTAGTGAGTTTATCTATAATTCCATAGTGGGGGATGGTATCGAAAGCCTTGGTGAGGTCAAGATAGGCTGTGTGCACTACCTTGCCCTCATCCACAGCTCTAGTGGCTGCTTTAAAGACATCAGTCAGGTTTAGTAGACATGATCTACCTTTTACAAACCCAAACTGAGTGGGGTACAGGGTTTAAAGGTTATCTATGTCTTTGTTTATAAGCTCCAAGATGATACTTTCCATGGCCTTGCAGACCAGGCTCATCAAGCTAATGGGGCAGTAGTTTCCAGGGTCCATGGTGGCACTGCCTTTGTGGCATGGGATAACTGTCGCTGTGTGCCATTCAGTAGGTACATAGCCTGAGGTGAGGCTATTATTGAACATGGTACTTAGGTTGGGTGCCAGTTCGTTCTATAGTTCGTGCAGTACGCAGCCTGTCATGTTGTCTGGCCCCATGGATACTGTGTTCTTGGCGTTGGAGAGTGCGATCTTTACTTGTTCATCCATGACTAGAGGGGCTTTGCATTCTTCCTGTATTAAGATGGGCCCTTTGGAGGGTGAGAGGGGGGTAAAGTTAGCACTGAACCTATCTGCCAGGATGTTGGCAATATCAATTGGTTCTGTATAGTTAGTGCCATTGTGCTGTAGCTCAGAGCAGATCTGAGTGTTGCCATTGAGATTCTTGACATAGCTGTAGAATGCTTTGTGGTTGTCTTTGGAATCAGTGGCGATTTTTTTTTCATAACTGGCTTTGGAGGATTTTATGAGGGATCTCAGCTTCTTGCTGAGGCTGACCAGGGAGTTCCTCCAATCTTGGGATTTTACTCTTTTTTGCAACAGCTTCTTCCTTCTGTTGTAGAGTTTTTTTATGGCAGCGGACCTCCAGATTGGCTTCCTTTTTTTGGAGGATAGCGTCTTGGTTCTGTTGGGGATGGCACGATCCATGCACTCGTGTATGGTATGTGCTTATACAGTGCATTTGTACAAAAGATTCAGCAGTCATACCTCTATTTTTCATCTGCATGGGTGTCATGAAGCTTGCCACTTCTGTCTTAAGAAGCATGAAATTGGCTTGGTAATAGTTTTTGATGGTGGTTTCCTTAATGGGGGGGTGGGATATGGATGTCTAGGATGATTAGCTTGTGGTCGGATCTGACCAGCGAGGAGTTGACCTCTGGTGTGGAACACCAGTTACCCATAATGGTAATGACCAGGTCCAGGATATTGCTGCCCCTGGTGGGGGTGTGGACAAGCTGATCCAAGGCATTGGAATTTATGAATTCCAGAAAACGTTGAACAAATGAATTGGTACATGAGTAGTTTTCACAGTTGATGGTGGGGTAGTTGAAATCACCCATAATTAAGGTATTGGGTTGTACCTTAATATTTTACAGTATCTTAAGAAATGAAAAATGGGAATCCTGGGGCATGGTGGGGGATCTGTAACAAGGTACAGCCTGTTTTGCAGTCTTACCCAGTGTTAGTTGCACTGGGATAATTTCAAATGCATTATGTTGAGCAACCAGCCTGGAGGTGTAGATATCCTTAATAAATATGGACATGCCTCCGTCTTTAGTGTTTCAGTCCAGGTTAGGTGGCCGAAAGGTGTGGTATGAATTATAGCCTGGTAATGCAGGGGTGCTCTCTGGAGCCTTGAATCAGGTCTCTGTCACTGCACAGATGTCGATGTTCTCCATTTTAAGGAGTGCCTCGAGTGAGTGTATTTTGAGGTTTAGACTTTGATGGTTATGCATTCTAGTATTGATAGTTTTACTATTATTGGTAGTTTCAGAAAACAATTGAAAGATTTAAAAAATAATGCAGCTATCTCTGAGAGAGAGCGAGAGAAGAGAGAGAGACAATGTAACATAGTACCAAGGAAACATAGTTTTCCAGTCTTATGGGCAGTGCATGATTTCCTTAAGGAGGAACAAAACAGGAAATGGGAAAACTAGTTGTATATAAAGGATTACTCTTATCGACATACAGATTATTACAATGCACCATTGACAAAACTTCTAATGTAAAATTCATGTCAAAGATCACTTTGCCTTCCTATTAAAATAAGAAAATATGATTCAAGCTGCTATTGCTTTTTAATCCATGGTTTATTAAGTTTTATCACAAAAGTAGAAAGCTTTTACTCTTGTCAGGTTTCATCAGATCTGCTTCTTTGCCACTATTTGTCTACAAAAGATGCATTACCTTTCAATAATTTGTATAGCATACTTTGTACTGGTGACCTAATAGTCAGTCTCCATAAAAATCTTGACATGCCTCCACATTTTTATATTATAGTTTCTTTTTTTCTAATAGCTTCAGTATGAATTTCTTTTTTCTAACATTTTGCTTTTTATCCAACTCCTCCGGAGGATTTACACAATAAAACATCCTTTCAGCATTAATGTATCATTCACTTTTATATTTTCAAAATGATTGATAGCAAACTTCCATAATAATATTTTAATCTGAAACTTCATCTTTATATTTACAAAAGTTTTTTTCTCTTTTCTGTGTTCCATTTTGCCCCAAAACCCTCGTTGTCATTGAATATTCTATCAATTATACCCTTCTTACTCTCTTTTCTAAATTTAAGAATCCAGTATAGGTGCAAAGAAGTCATGTATACTGCAAGTATCAATCCCAACCCTTCATAGTTTTCCTGTAGATATGAAACCCCTCTTTTAACTTGATTTAACTTATTCTCAATATTATCATGCAATATTAAACACCAATTGCATTTTCTCCTCTTTTAAGCTTGGTATTTTATATATACATAGATAGTTATATATTTAGATATAAAGATAGACTAGATAGATAGATAGATAGATAGATAGATAGATAGATAGATAGATAGATAGATAGATAGATAGATAGATAGATAGATAGATATGGTAAACATGCTGTTCTGCTGAAAATTACAGAGTTGAGCAGATCTGCCCTTTTTTCTCCAGAAAAAAACTTAATTCCCTTATTTCTTTCAATAGCAACATCCTATTATTTTCATACCACTTCCAATTTTACAAATATTATTCCCAATAAATCAATCTAAAAGTCTTTCAGCTTTTCCCAATTAGGGGTCACCACAGTAGATCACTGGTCTGCTTCTGATTGGCAGTGATTTTTATAGTGTCGAGTTGCCAGCCCAGTGCCCAACCTTCACAGAAGGCACACACATGCACCTACCTGCATGTCTTTGCATGTTTTCCCTGTAGTCAAATGAACTTTTGACTCCACACAGAAGGCGGTCCAGCCGAGAATTGAACCGGAAAACCTCTTGGTGTGAGGTAACAATGCTAATTGCTGCATCAACGTGGCACTGGTATTCCCAATAAATCAATCTGATTCCTAGAAAAACTGACCCCTCTACCCTTATATCACCTACACCTTTACTCATTTTCTTATTTAACTGCAAAACACATTTCTTTAATGTTTTATTTATCAGTACAGTCATTTAGTTTATCCATAACCTCTCTAGCTATAATTATTATATCATCCCCAAATGAAAGAAAAATAGGAATCTCCCCATGTTACTTCACATTAATACTTTTTTGCATTGAATGACTCATTTTGCATGTTGCAGCATTCATTTTTAATGAAGTAAATAGTCACTACTCATGGGCCATCCTTGTCTAACACTCCTTTCAATCTGTATTTTATTACTAAATAACCATTAATCAAAATTCTTACTTTATTACTGTCAAATGTTGATATTAGTGTCCTACACATCATTTTTTCAATGCCATATTGAATCAAAATATACCCATAAACTTTTTTGACCTACATGATCAAATGCCTTACTTATGTCTTCAATGCTCACTCTTACCTCATTCCATTCATACAGTACATCATCTATCACTTCCCTTATCAAAATGAATAATTCCTGACTTTTCTACCATTTATTCGATACATAATTGATGTTAGTACCGCACGTATAACATTTTCAAGTCACATCTCTATTATCTTCATAACAATTTTGTCATCTTTATTGGACAGTTTAATTGATCTCTAACTTCCTATTGCATTTTCTTCACCTTTCTCAGAAAAAAACACTTTATAACACTTTCACATATCCTTATATCAGATTAACCATCTGTTAAACACTTATTAAGAACATTGACACCAATATTTGTGCATACCTGTCAACTGTCCAGATTTTAGCTTCATATTTTTGATCTATTTTTCATAATTTTTTTTTTTTTTTTGCAAATTATTGGCTAATCATTAAAAGGGCGGCCACGGTGGTGCAGTGGTTAGCATTGCCGCCTCACAGCAAGAGGTTCTCCGGTTTGATCCCCGGCTGGGGTGCCTTCTGTGCGGAGTCTGCATGTCCTCCCTGTGGTCGCGTGGGTTTCCTCCGGGTGCTCCGGTTTCCTCCCACATCCCAAAGACATGCTGCAGGTGGATTGGACACTCTAAATTGGCCCTAGGTGTGCGTGTGAGTGTGCCTTCTGTGGAAGGTTGGGCGCCGGGCTGGCAACTCGACACTGTAAAACTCCACTGCCATTCAATGTGCGGACAAGGTGATCCGCTGTGGCAACCCCTAACCGGGAAAAGCCGAAAGAAGAAGAAGAAGAATTGGCTAATCATTAAAGATTGAATTTAGAAAGTAATGACAGACATCTGAGTTTCAGACAGAAATTTTCAGACAGAATTGAGTTTTATCCTTCAGAAAATTCATGCTAATACAAAACCTGTTATCCTATCAACATTTTAAGTTTGTAAGAGCAATATTTAAAATTGTCCCAATTTTTGGGCTTTTGTTCCCCCATTATTTTGGCTTGTCAATATTTCTTGCTCTAAAAGGTTAAGAGGTATGTGTGCCATGTATTAAGTTGTTTATAAATATTATAACCTATGCCATTTTTGCTGAAACCAAATCTTCCCTTATAGTCCATGGTGTATTATTCAATTCCTTCAAAGTTTTATTTGCTTTAAATTGTCCATTGCTTCATCACATTTCTTTACCTTCCACTGTATTTTTAATTCCTCCTTACTCACCTAATAAGTACTATTCACATAAGCTTTCACTATTTCCTTAATATAATGTTGCCTATATTTCATCTCACTCTCTTCATTTTTCAATGTTCTTGTCATACTGTCATTTTAACCATTTTCACAAGATGTGGTGGCACCTTTTCTAGTTACTCTTTTAAACAGAATAATTGTTTAAATACCTTTTCAAGTCTCCTTTGATTTTCTTTCATATATTTCTTTCTCTGAAAATGCTCACTATCATTATTTTCCAAAGTATATATCATTTCTTCCCATAAACTATCATATTCCATTTTTCTTCCTCAACTGCAGTTGTAGCCATTAATACACTTTCTTATATTTTCTTTATAGTCCACCATTCTGTCTTGCAAAACATTCTCACGGTGTTGTGATCTTTCCATAACTGTTCAGCTTGTTCCCTAAACATGTTTTATCCAACTTTTTCCTGTTAATCTCTCAGTACACTTTCATTCTATAATAACATTTCCATTTTCTCCTACCTCTATCTAGATACCAACATGATTAGAAAACTCAGTTATTACAGTCCCACCATTAATCTCTTTAATATCTTTTGACATCAAAAATGTATCAATTTCTGTCTTAAATAGATCTAGTCTAAATGCTCATTCTTTGTTACTCAGTATTTTCCAATTCCACTATTTGAATATTTCTCTCATTCTCTTTACATCTCAGCAATCTTTTTCATGGTGCTCTATATTTCAGAAATAAAATTACCAGTTATTATGATTTTCATATTAACTGTACCGAAAGATATACTTTGTTCATAAGACTCCCACCATTCCCTATATTCTGTATAAGCATAAACCCTTATTTACCTGAACATGGCACTTTCATATCTAATACCTACAAAAGTTGCCCTCCCTGCACATAGCACAAACACCTAACAAATTGATTTTCTCATTAAAAATGTACGTTATCCCTGAACATCAATCCTTATCAAAATTCTGTACTACTTTATCCCCCATAAATTTTCATTTTGCTCTCTCTCTCATGCTGCAATAAACCTCGAATCTTGCAAAAAGATACTATGAGCATGTAACGCAACACACCATTCTAATATACTTATTCTTCTTGTCTTATTAAAAAAAAAATAACTATTCACATTTCTTGAAACAATCATAGCATTGCTACTTTCTGTTTAACGTTTGGCACAGATTCTTAAACTTTAATTTCCTAACCTTTATCTTTTGTCGTTTTTTTTCCTTTATAACCTTATTTCCTCTTTGTCATCTTCTAAATGACTTAGCCATGCTAGAGAAAGGTTTGTCTCAAATAATTTGTTTGTTGCATTTGTAGTAGCTCAAACATATTCCCTGTTTCAACTACAATTTCCCATAAACCAATTTTTTATATCATTAGCCTGAATCAATGCCTCTTTCATTTCTTCTACTTCATTAACCCTGATTTGTTGTCCATCAATTTCTTTAATATTTTACACTTTTTTTCCTCCATACACTGTTACTCTATAGAAATAGCTCCGTTTTCCATGCAAACAAACCAAAAAATGACCTTCCTTTTTGCATATCCTGCATTCCATTTTATATCTGTTCATTGTGTGCCCTATTTCTCCAGTGATTTTATTTATTTATTTATTTCAGTTTGATTACTGGGGAAGTCCACTGGGCCAGAATGTGCCCATTTTCAGTGGAGGCCCGGGGAGAAAAGCTCCATAAGCAACACGATTACAAAAGGTTACATAATGCAAAGGTAAAATACATATATGAATTCATACAATCAGGTACAGTAAGTGAATAAATTGTCATTATAAATGTAATTAAGAATTACTGATTACATTTCATTTTCTTACATCAATGCCTTAAATGTGTCATACTACTACAAAAATAACACATTTTAGGTTGACACTGATACCTCAAAGTCCCTCTAAACCGACTCAGAAAAAAATTACACTTGGAGAATGCATGATCGCATTCTCTTATGCACTTAAAGTAAGATTAATCTTTCATTCCCCCATTCCACGTCTTTCATTATTTGTTTTATTAATATTTTATACAGTATCACAATACTTTTTTCAAACAGTTCTTTATTTCATATTCTGTATTGTCAATTCTAAAGGGTAAAGAAAGAGATATGTTTTTAAATTAGACCCCTGTACCAAAAATATGCATTCATAATGTATAACTGTCTTTCACTTTTTCATACTGAGTAATACATTTTGTAGAAAAGGTCAGATTTGTATATCGCAATACAGAAGACTTCTTTGCCTAAATGTGTGAAAGATCTTATGTCTCTGACAGTAAAACATAATGGTGTAATCACATTGACCCAAACATAATATTGAACAATAGCACTGTCCTTCTTTCTTGGTATTTCAGTGCTCTCTTTTTATGTTTTGGATTAGAAATTACATTACTAGCTTTTTATTTCCCTTCTTTTCCCTTCTCACTACTCCCATATGTATATACATTTTGTATTATTTTAAACATCTGTCCTTCTCTGTTTCATCCTCCACTGTACTTTCCAACAAAGCCTTTTTCATCCCATCGCTGTCCACAGCTAACAGATTTAGTTCCACAGTGTTACTTTCCCCAGCCATCTACATGCTAGGAATGGAAGTGATGCAGAAAATCTGGAAAAAGTAATGGATGTTCCCCTGAGCACTGACTAAATTTCATCTGCTCAGTATGAAAGCATCCTCAGATCTCCTCTAAAAAGAGGCTACAAACACAATAAAAATAACACAATCAACAAAAGCTAAATTAATTTTATCAAACCTGCCCATACCCTGCTTGTTAATTTATACCTACTCAAAGTACTCATATGAAACCTTGAATAATAATATGCCAAGGACAAAACACCTTACCCAAACTGCTGTAATTTTATGAGACAGACATCTCCAATTGCAAACCCTTTTGCAAGGGGTAAGACCCCCTGCAGCCCTCCAAACTTAAACATGCTGACTCAGCAGCTGCGCAGACAGGATTAAGGAAGAAATCTCACAAAACAAAGAAATAAATAACATTAAGAGAACACGTAGGGATTGTACTGGCATTGCTTTCCTTTGTGAAATGATTGACATTCTGTTTATTGTGCTGTGAACCAGGCTTTTGATGATCTAGGAATTTGATGTCAGCCACCTGTATATAAACCCTAAAGAAAATTCAATGTTTTAAAGTGACACTGCAGATTCATGTAATCTCTGTTCATTTATTTTTCAGAGGCTATATAACACCCAGGATTCTTTACTGGGACCTCTTCTGTTCATCATCTTCTTTTCTGAAGCAAAAGATGAAACCAAAAGACAGACTCTGGCCAACAAAAATTTCAGATGACTGCAAGCTAGGAGCAATCATTGAATCCCCAAATGACTTAGCCATCCTGTAGGAAGGTCTGTCTCAAATAATGTGTGTCAGAATCATGGACTGAAACAAAATGACAAAAATACATTATTTAAATCTTTGGGAAGTCACGTATCCCAGTGAACAACCACATTGACAATATGGCCCTAACTGCTGATCCAGTTTATCAGGACTTAAGAACTTATGTGGACAGTGATTTAACTTTTGACCAACATGTGTATATTCTTGTAAGAAAGTCCTTTTGTATGATACAACTTATAAACAAAGGGATTGTGCCTTGTTCTGTAGGTGTCATTGTCTCCATTTACTCAGTCATCATTAGGACAATCATTGAATATAATTCCCCTCAATTCCTGAGGCAACAATATTGCCATCTTAGTGTATCTTTCAGTGAACAGGCCTTCTGCATTGAGAATATCACAACCAGCATCAAGGCGTGCAACTGTTTCCAATTCTTTTTTACAGAACCTCCATTTGTCTGCTTCTCCCAAATACTCGATGGACTTTGTAAACCAACTTGTATGTAGTCCACTATCCTGTCCTGCCATTATTAACCTTTCATCCTTTGGTTTCAACTTATCTCTCTTTAACCATTCTTGCTTCAAATCCTGGTAAAGATGGGGTTGTTCCAGGAAATTTATATATTTGGCACTATATTTATAGCTTTTCCACAATTCTTTCCTTCTCATCTGAGCCTTCTCTTTTTATTTTTTGGTGCATTAATTTGCTGTCTGATTATTATTTACTTCTGGCTTGATTTCCATTCCCACTTGAATGCTTTTGCTAAACTAAGCAGAAAGGTCATTTTAGACTTCCTCTCCTCATGTTGTAAAACTTTCACTGTGTTTGGATCTGAGTAGGTCAGAAGAAATTTATGCAGTCCCATGATTACAGATCTATATATATAATCAAATTCTAGGAAGCTTATACCTTCTTCAGAACGATGGATGTATAATATTGGTTTACACTGATTTTATATATATAATTTGATATGTGTGAAGCATTTTTCTTGTTTTTCTGCCCATCTGATCCAGTATGTTTTCAGGCCTTTCAGCCATACCAAAACTGTAAGTTAAACTAGGAAGAGCAAATTGGTTAACAGGTTAAACTTTATTCATAGATGTCAGGACTGTTTCCATATTAGTTTTAGTCTTTTGATGTGTTCTTTACTAAATATTATTCACATTTGTTTATGTTTTATTGCCAATACTTCATCAGTTCCCCAAAATGTATACACTCCTTCATGCTCAAGTTCCTTTATATCACATTTCTGTCCTAGACTGATATTTTATGGGTACTACAACTTTCCTGCTTAAAAATGCTGCTTTTTGAAAATTTATTAAGACTCAATGTAATTTTTATCATCTGGGAAAGATTTAACCACTTGTTGTTTTACTTTCAAATCCTCATCTGATGAACTATGCAGTTTTAACTCATCCACAAAAAGTAGATGAGAAATCTTTAAGCAAGTTTATTTTTGGGAACCAAATTAAAACCAATACCTAATCTGTTAAGTAAACAGCTTAATGAGTTAAGGGCAAAATAAAGGACCATTGGTGACAAAGAGTTATGCTGGAATATTGTCCTTTTGAATTTTTAGCCCTGGAATAAAAAAATGCCCCTTGTCATGACTTACTTGCAAAGTAGTCTGTTTCATAGTCACTGTGATGTAATTAATCAGTGTAGGATATATCTTATACATCTCCAAGCATTTCTTTATCTATGAATGTGGGGTGCTGTCAAAAGCATTTTTGTAATCTATGCATGCCATACTTAGGTGATTTCCTTTTTTACAATTCTCCATTTTTGACTTTATTTAGCAACACGTCTGTTGTTTCATATGACTTTCATTTGTTACCCTTTTGTTTTATTTCCATGATTGAATTTTCTTCTAAATGACTATTAACTCTGTCACAATCAATTCCAATATACAGATTGTACATCTTTGGAAGGCAAGTTATTAGTCTATAGTTTTTAGGATGGCTTACAGGTTTACTCTTAAGGATGAGTATTGTTTTTCCTGTTGTTAAACAGGTTGGTGTCTGTTCAGGATGCTCATTTGAGTAGTTCTTCCACAAGGCTATGTCTTCATGAAAAGATGTTAATACTGTTAGCCAGAAGTTAGGTACTCACCTGAGTTTGAGATTTTTTATTTAAGAGCTTTTCTTAATTTTTTTCCAATTTCTCTGACCATTTCTTCATCTCATTTCATATATTTGAACTTCTTACTGTTTCTTTTAATCCCTCTATCAATTCATCTCTTTTTGATTTTGTTTTAATTTCTCCAATTTTTTTGTGTTTCTAATACTCTGATGGGAACAGAACACATTCCTAAGTAAAAGTATGATTAAAGTTAGTAAAATTAGTACTTTTTCAGTTTTTGATGTTAGCTGAAAGTGCTCTTTGCAGCACCCACAGTGTGTCCAGAAGTGACTCCTTCTGCAACTCATATGGAGTTACACCTATTAGTAGAATTTCTAAATACAACTGTAAATTCTTCTTTATAAGACCCATTGCTCCTGCTACTATTGGATTGTCTGGGTATCCTTCCTTCACATTGTCCTCATTTCTGGCTGTAAATCCTGGTATTTTGACTTTGTGTCTCTCTCTGTATATAAGCCACTCCCCCGGATTCTCTATAATTCCGTGCATGACTAAGTTATTCATGCACAGAAGTGACCTTTTAGGAGCATGATGGCAGCGCACCATGCATATTAATTATGGCGCTTTGCCTGAGCTCTTAATCTTACATGGAGCATGTAAGAGTGCAGGGGATGTGTCTGAGAGCAGAGCTCTCAGAATATACACACCCCCACAATGAAGAATAGCCGAAGCATCAAAGAAATTAACGAGACCACTCAAAGATGTTTGCAGATCCCCACCAACATTCCCTCATGCGTACAACAGCAATAGGAAATAAAATCAAATAAACTCATTTTTTTTTTTAGTATGAATCCCATTAAAGCTAACCATAGGTGTGGGGGTTTGCCCATTGCTTAGCTACAGTTAATGCAGCTTAAATAACGAGAGATGATAAAAAGTAAGATATATGCAACTGAAGCAGTACAGCAGTAGTGTAGCGGGCAAAGCATTTGCCTTATGAGCAGTCATTCTCAGTTAGACTCCCACTGCAGTACATTCCATTTTCCATGTCAAATCACTTTATTACCAATATTTTTAGTTGCATAACCTACTAAATAACATATATTTGTAAACTAGAGTACTGCATTATATGCAGGTGTGAGGTGTCAATGTCATAAACGTTGTAAAGTCCACAGATAATGACATGTGCCCCATACAGTATATGTACACAGGAATAAGGGATACAAATGGAAGGTAAAATGTGTAATGAATGACAATGCCATACAGCCTCCAAATCCCCCACCTACTCAAGAAACACTAGACATTACTGTCTAAATCAGTGCAGTGGTAAGCGGAAGTAAGCATATGTAAGCACTAGTAAGTGGTTTAAGCCTGTTTGCACAAGGGTAAGCAATGCACACACAGGTTAAGCAATATTGAAGCTAACTCTCTGTAAGCATATGTAACTGGAGGTTAGCATTGCTTACCCTCACCCAAACCCGCGCAAACCTGTTTACAACTGCTCAGAAGTGCCTTAATCAATCAGTATGCATCAGCCACCATTCTTGGCAGGAAAAATCACCAGCCTTTGCAGGATGTGAACCAAAGACCCTGTACACTACAGTCAAAGTAGTTAACCATTAAGCCATCACAGCAGTACATAAGACTGAGGTTTCACCAAACAAATCCTCACTATAGGAAAATCAAACTGAAAATGTGAAAAGAATCTATATACATTTTTAAATTGTATATCCTACTACAGGACATAAATATGTGAACTGGAGTACTGCATTAAGCCCAAGTGTTGAAATCCCTTAATAAACACAAGGACCCCATACAGTGTACATACACATGAATCATGGATACCAAACACATATATAACATGTAATGAATAATAAATCAATGCCAAAATGCAAATTAAATATTAAGCAAATGCTAAGCATTGCACAGCCTGGCTAACTAGGTGTAAGCAATGTGTAGGCCAGCTAACTCAGTCTGCCAATTCGTATACCCCTTTAAGTAATGCCAACCTTAGGTAAGCAGGTTTGCCCATAGCTTAGACTTTTCAAAACCAGCCAATCACTGAGAAGTGCAGGAAATCAGCTGTATCTAAACCCCACAGGTGGGAATACTTCCCATAACTGGTTGCAGCTCCCTCCTTTAGGCAGAATGGCAGGAGTTGGTGAAGGCACTTGGTTTAGAGCACAGTGCTGGGGCATCCAGGAGACCAAATTCATGGAATGGCTCCTGGTAAATCACCATGAGGAGAGGCTACTGTAGGGCCAGTATCAGGGCTGTCAGTATAAAGCAGAGGCCTGGGACAGTCTCGCCCTTGACCTCGCTAGTTCTACAGGTATCCCGCAAACTGGTGAGCAGGTCAGGCATCACAATGCTGACCTGAAGCAGTGTAAGAGGGATCTATTGGACCAATGGATCCAAGAAGCCAAGCAGATGCCTGATGCCCCAGCACTGAGTAAGTATCCATCCCACTAACTGGTTAATAATTGCCTAGCTTGTGCATACTATGGATAGGTATAGCTAAATATCACTGTATTTCTCTCACAGCTGCAGATGAGCGAGTTGCGAACCAGCAAGCCCATGCTGCTAGGTTGCAAAGGCTGCATCGTGAGGCAGGTTAGTAATAATCTTGCATGTACTGTCATAACAAATAAATATAGGAGTCTTAGAAAGTGTTGTACCAGTATAAAAATATATTGTGTAAGGGATGTAATGAATAAACTAGACAATATGGCTGGAAGAGTGTCATATAGGTTGTATGTTAATAAAGGTGTAATATCCTGTGAATAAAGGTATAACCTCTGGAGTGCTTGTGTTTACTCTGCTTACATATGTTAGTGTGGTGTTGCATTCTCTTAATAGTACTGTTGTATGAAGCAGTGTTACCCACACTGTGATATGCAGATAAAATATGTATAGGAAGTTCTGCATAACGATGTTTTAAGTCCCAAGACATCGTACTGTACAACTGAGGGAGATGTAGACAAAAAACATTGAAACGTTTCATACCAATTCCCTGATAGCATGCTGTACTGTGATATCAACTGTAATATTTTTACCACACACAGCAGGGGTTCGAATCCCGGGAGTGGTAGTAAGCTGTATGCATCATCATACCCCACAACTGTACATAATTTGTCATAATGTTCAGATAGTAAGCTGTATGCATAATTAGACCCACCGACTGTACAGAGACTTTGCTAGAATGTTCAGATAGTAAGCTGTAAGCATAATTATAACCATCAACTGTACAGACCTTGTCAGGATGTTCAGATAGTAAGCTGTAAGCATAATTATAACCATCAACTGTACAGACTGTGTCAGAATGTTCAGATAGTAAGCTGTAAGCATAACCATAACCATTAACTGTTCAGAATGATTCCGAATGTTACGATACTAATCTGTATACATATTCCTACCCCCAACTGTTCAGATCTGTCCAGCATGTCCAGATGAATTGCCCAAATCAGCTGCCTGGTACCCTGTCCCCCTGACAAACTAGTCCGATGATCCAAGACATGTAGGCAGCTTTTAATGACATATAACTGATAGTCAGACCTGAAAACATTCAGAAAATGTAAATTAACACAAACCTGCCATTGTAACATCTCACCCAAAGTGTATGACAGCAATGCTCACAAAATGTCCCATTAACACATGCATCTTGTCAAGCCTTGACCAGAGTGTGTTCAATAACAGACTGACAGGTATCTGCATAACATCAACATGGAATGTGGGAGTATGTGTACCATCTGTCAGGTAGTGTTAACAAATATACTCCCCACAGGTAACCCAGGTAAGAGGTGTAGACCGTAAGTACAAATAGTTCACCCATATACCTGTCTACAAGAATGGAATCTGGGAGTATGTGTAGAAATTGTCAGGTAGTATTAACAAAGATTTTCTCCACAGCTATACCAGGTAAGAGGTGTAGACTGTAGGTAAAGCACAGTTCACATAGATAGTAATCTACAAACATATCATAGTACAAAACAAGACCATTGGGTAGTGTAATAATACATGTAATGGAGAGATAACTGCAGTAACTAAGGAAGTTGTGAAACATACAGGTATATATTAGTTGTTCATCGACCTCTCTCTCTCACCCCTACCATACCTGCAACAATGAACGAAAAACACACCTCTATGGGTATGTGTACACTCAAACCTTCTGTTGGGACATATGTCCTATTGCGTTATAAATATTCACATTTGGTTCTATGCATGTGCCATGTTGAAATACACCCATATTGGTGGTCTGCTGCCATCAATGAAACCTGCATGCTGTTGTAATGGCTACTGTTGTGCCATATATGCATGTGTTCTACTTGCACTGCAACTGTTCAAAATCTGGTGTCTTGGGTTAATGGGAATATCTATGTATGCTGTTATAACTAATCCCGAATGTTGTTGACTATTACTAGCCCATATGTGTTTTAAAACTGCAACACCATAGCCCGTATGGCAAGGCTGGTCTCAGTGGACCCACATGTCCCACCTAAGCAGCTGGCCATGGCACCGGGCAACAGCATGTTTGGGGCCCAGCCTGGGACTTCCCTATCCATTGGCCATGCACCACCTTTGGGTGGAACTGCCAGAGGGGATGGGGCTCAGCCCCCCTGTAAGTGGGGGCAGACAGGAACCAGTCACCCACAATCAGGTCTGGGCTGTGGTGTGTAGGGAGCTACAAAAGGAGTTGGGAGATCAGCTACACCAGCTTGAGGGCAGTGTAGTGCATTTAGAGGGTGAGCCTGCCCCTCCTACCCAGCCCCCAGCACAGCCAACTTCAAGGCCATGAAGGTGCAGTGGTGACTGCCCATACGTAGGGACTTCATTCCCACTGTTTCCATCTGGGGGCTCATGGGCTTGCGACTTCCAAACACCCCTCCCCATCCAGGTGTTTACCCCCCCACATGTGTCATATACCGCCCCTGTATGCTGTCTTGTCTGTGTCATCCTACTCAACCTATCATCCCCAAGTATACCTACTATCCTTCCCCAACATCCCACTCTCACCTTAATAAAAAAGGGCAATCTGTTCCCCCCAAAAAAATTCTCACCCCATACATAGCTGTCCATTTTGCACACGTGTCCACTGGACACATATAATCTGGCCTAATTGGTTTTGCAACATGTTATTGTTGTCCTCAGCACTATCTCAGGGCTTTGAGTGACCAAATCTACCTACAAATTCAGTGTATATGCACACCTGTTGCTGTAGAAGAAATGAGGAGCTATGGACCTTCCCTACACCCTTCCTGCACATCTCTAGCTACTTTCCCTACTGTTTTTCCCTCTTTGTACCCTTTTTTCACCACTTTCCTGTCAACCCTTTTTCTTTTCTTTTAAAGAAATTAGCATGGGGGTAAGCAGGAGTAAGCACTTTTTAGCAGCAGTAAGCAGGTTTAAGCCTGTTTGCACAGGGGTAAGTAATGCCTACACAGGATAAGCAATGCAGAAGCTGAGTGTAAGAAATTGTAACCAGAAGGTAGCACTGCTTACCGTTGCAAAAATCCACACAAACCCGCTCACTACTGCTGAAAAGTGCTTAATCACTCTGTATCAAATGGCCCTTGTTCTGCCCAGCAATAAAATAAACAGCCTCTGCAAGGCTCAAACCCAGGAGCCTGCACATCATAGCCAACATGATTTACCATTAAGCCATGACAGATATACATAACCATGATGTTCTCACTAACATATCATTCAGCCCAGTCATTCAACACTACAGGGAATGTATTTCAACATGTAGATGTATGTGTGTGTGTGTGTGTGTGTGTGTGTGTGTGTGTGTGTGTGTGTGTGTGTGTGTATATATATATATATATTAATATCAAAATAGATATAATATAGCTATATATATATATATATATATATATATATATATATATATATATATATATATATATATATAAAATATATATAAACATATATACATACATATGCATACGTCTATAGATATATATGTCTAAATCCATATATGAAAAAATATACAGCAATATATATATATATATATATATATAAGCAGATATAGATATAAGCAGAAATATATATATATATATATATATATATATATATATATATATATATATATATATATATAAGTAGATATATATATATAGGGCAGGTGAAAAAAAAATTGAAAATTCTAACTTACCTTAGAAATAATTCAATAACAAAACTAAAAAATCCCACCTTAAAAGATGGAGACATTCACCCCAACCCTGGCCCTACCAACCCTACTAACCAAACTACTCACCCTAGGCTCAATAGCTCTCTCCTGATAGGGAATCTGAATATCCACAGCATCAATAATAAAGTACCTCACCTTCATGCCCTCCTAGAAATTCACTCCTTTGATATCCCCTGCCTCACTGAGACTTGGTTGAAACCAGAAACGAAAGACAATTAAATTATTCCACAAGGCTATAATATAGTGAGACTAGACCGAACAAAACGTACAGGTGGTGGAGTAGCCATTCTATTTAAAAATGGACTTCACATCTCTACCCTACCATCTTATCCAACCCACGATAGCAACGCAGAAGTCCTCATAACTAAGCTCCAAATCAATGCAAACAAATCTTTATACATTATCTGTATTTACATACCACCTGGCAATAATATAACTACATTAGAGGATTTTCTTAGCTGGGTGTCTTCTACTTACTCCCAAGAAACAATAATACTAGGCGACTTTAACATTGACTGGAAAAGTGTTAATGCTGATGATCCTACCTCTTATATCAACCTCCATGGCTTTACCCAAACCATAACATCTACAACAAGAATTAACAAACCTAATAAAAAAGAGAGTACCTTAGACTGGATACTCATTAACAAAGTGAAACAAACTTACAAAGTAGGAACCCTGCCAGATGATGTAAGTGATCATTCTTTGACCTACATCACAAGAGAAAAGAAAGACTTTCCAAACCCCCCCACCTTTAGGATAGCACGCTCTACCAAACACTTTAACGCAGAATTATTTCAAATTGAGCTCAGAGCATGCAACTGGAACCCTTTAAAATCCCTTCCACTTGAAGAGGCTGTAAAGTATTTTAACACTACTTTCTTATCTATTCTTGATAAGCATGCTCCTAAACGTTCCATCAGAATGAACTCCAACACAGCCCCATGGCTCTCGAATGAAACTAGAAATCAAATTCTGCTCAGGAATAAAGTCTGGGCCAAATGGAGATCTAATAGAAATAGCTCTGATCATCTCCATTTTGGGCAGCTTAGAAATAGTACAAAAAAGGCAATACTTACAGACAAGAAAAACTACTACTGCAAACTTCAACAAACTCATCAAAATAATCCACAAAAGTTCTGGTCTTGCATAAATAACCTCCTTTCCCCAGGTAACTCCCCAACACCCACCCCACTTGATGCAGATCCAAATACTCCGCATCAAACTGCCAATACCTTTAACTCTTTCTTCACTGAGACTATACAATCTCTAGCTAGGCAACTTATCTCTGATAACTCTAGCCTTCCCATCAACTTACCACACTCTTCCTTGAAATTCATACTACAACCCATTTCTACTTCTCTCATCTACAAATGTATTCATAAACTTAAGCCATGTACTCCATCTGCTGACGAACTTCCTTCCCAATATCTCCAAAAAGCAGCCAAAGTAATTGCCTACCCTATATCTACACTTATAAATAGGACAGTTCAAGAAGGAACCATCCCAGATATCTGGAAAATATCCCATATTATCCCCTTACATAAAGGTGCGAACTCCAATGATTACACTAACTATCGGCCAATTGCTCTTTTATCACTCTTAGCAAAAATTATGGAGAAATGCATTCACCAACAACTTTTACGTCATCTCTCTCTACATAACTTAATAGCAAGCTGTCAACATGGCTTTAGACAATCACATAGTACCACCACTGCCCTCCTATCCTTTACCGAGACCATCAATAGTAAGCGCAACAAAAACATCCTCTCATCTGCACTCTTCATCGACCTCTCTAAAGCCTTCGACATGGTTAACCATACCCTCCTAATTAATATTCTTGAATCTCTTTCCTTTGATTATCTGGCCATTAAATGGTTTAGATCATACCTCAGCAATAGGCAACAGGCAGTTCACTGGGAAAATCAAATTTCTTCCTTTTTACCTGTCACCATCGGGGTCCCTCAGGGCTCCATTCTTGGACCACTTCTTTTCTCCTTATTTATTAATGATCTCCATGTAGCAATTCCTCAAGCCACCTGTATTCAATATGCAGATGACTCCACACTAATATGCTCAGCAACCTCTCCAACTGAACTATACTCTCTTACTCAAAATGTTTTTAATACTGTAGAAACATGGTTTAGCCTCCTTCTTAATGCCAAAAACCAAAACTCCTTCTCTTCACACCCACTACTAGGTCCACCCCCCTAGACTTCTCAATCTCTTCAAATAATGGCACTGTCATTTTCCCTGACTCTACCACCAAACTTTTAGGAATAACCATTGACAAAAATCTCTCATTTGATCACCATATAAACAACACCATTAAAATAGTCAACAGAAAAATAGGATCCTTATATAAAATAAAACCTTTCTTAACCTCAACAGTCAGAGCCAAGATCGCTTACTCCCATCTAATCTCAACTCTTCTGTATGCCTCACCTATATTTACCAACCTTAAGAAAACTAACCTCAACAAATTAGCAACTTCCTACAATAATATTGCCAGATTCGCTACTGGCAATCCCTTCAGAACTCATCACTGTTCTAACCTTAGGCAACTAGACTGGCTGGAATTCCAACACCATCTAATAATCCCCCAACTCACTATTGCCCACAAAAATATTTTACCAACCCAGTAATACCCCTATACTCTCAAAACTCTTAATCCCATATAATAATCTGAACTCCTTACGCTCTTCTAGCAAACTCCTTGCAAGCTTAACTAAGTCTAATAATACAGCTGATGACTCTCTGTTTACTAACACAGCAGGAAAAAACTGGAACCTGCTACCCAGTGAACTAACACTAATAACATCCTTGCCACTCTTTAAACAAAAACTAAAAAAATACCTCCAAATGCACTGGCTATGCCCTTGTAGTAACCCTGACTAACAACATCCTTTTACCCCTGTTTCTTCCTCTTCTAACCATACTTCCAAACATTTAAATACTTAGTCTTGTAATTAAGACTGACACTATTTAAACTCTAATAAACTTATTGCTTAAATCCTTTAACCTGATGTGAACTATTGTACATAATAATTACTGTATTATATCTGTTTTAGCTTTCTTAAGTTATGTTATGTTCACAGTACTTTTCTTAAGTGTTTTTGATCTCTGATATGTTATAACTACCTGTTTTATTTGGTTTATTAATCCTAATTAACATGTAACAATATTTTTACAATATTTTTACATATTTGTATATCTGTGCGGAGCTTTTCTCCCTGGGCCTCTACTGAAAATGGATATATATCCAGCTAGACTAGCCCGGTTAACAAATGTAAAATAAATAAAATAAATATATATACATACATACATCTGTAGATAAAACTGGGAACATAACAAAAACATAAGTCCACATGCACCGTTAATGGGGTTGAGAGGCCCAGACAACATACATCTTGCACAAATAGGTATTTCTCCCCCACAGCCAAACACGTCTGCCCTGCAATGCACTACCAACTGTTGCAGATCCCATAACCAGGACATTACACAACAAGAGCACAAGATGTTAACAGTACTTCATCCCATCTGTATGATGTCAAGCTGGTACCAGTAAGATATGCAGTACAATCAGGCTCATAGTTCATAGGTTAGTACTAGGTTAACTGCCCTTGCAAGCCATTTTAAGCCTAGCCAATTATCCCTTGCGAGACTCAAACCCTGCACCTTGTGTTTGTAAGGCAAACACCTTAACCATTAGGCCATCCTCCCAACCCCTGTGATTGAAAGGCATACACACTAGCCATTGTACCATTTGTCCTTTCATGTTCCTTTCCCAAACATAGGGAACGTACAATGTGGAAGCAATCAACATCCCTAGGATACATATACACAGACACATATATGCAGATACAGATATATATATATATATATATATATATATATATATATATAGATATATATCTATATATATGTGTGTGTGTGTGTGTGTGTGTATATATATATATATATATATATATATATATATATATATATATATATATATATATCTATATATATATATATATATATATATATATATATATATATAACTACACATACACATGGACAGATATGTACAGGAAGATACATATGTAGAAGGTGCAGGCAATATGGAACAGCCACTATGCCTACTGGTGCCATCTTACCATACAGACACTGTATGAGCCAGCCATACAAATGACAATTGTTGCCTGATACATATTCCCACAGACAGGTCAAATGATATAACACCACACACACAGGTTTGCATACATTGGAAATCTTTATTTGTGTCTTTTTGCAGTGGTATATGCCATGTCATACAGCTGTTTAGACACTGACATCCATATGAACAGAGTAATGCAACTGAGAAACAGTTATACTAACACAGTAGTCTGAAAAGGTTGATGTTTGTTGCTGGCCAGGCCGAGGCCTTCAAGTAGTACAATAGTAAAGACAGACTGGGCCACAGGATACCAATCAACAGTATGTAATGCAGATGTATAGTTCAGCAGCCTCTATCTACACTCAGTGCACAATCCCTAGGGGGAAAGACCACAGTTGACACAATGGGATGTGTCTCTTTCATGACTAGGCATAAATGCCACCATCACAATCACACTGACAAACAGAACAGTCTGCATGGCAGGAGGCAGTAAGCCTGCATTTACCTAAGGTGAATTGTATGGTAATGTACATCCAGATACCTTAAGGCAGCTTACCCCTGATACCCACACATGTTGTAAAAGCCTAGGTTAGTTATGGTGCACCACCCCAGACTCAGTAATACTGGGCCATATACCAATGTTACATACACTGACCTCTGGAGTGCATAAGGGCACACATGTATTGTATAGGTGAAGCCCACACATATATGGCCACAACCCCCAGTATGTGTGGTGGACACAACAGCAATGGAGTGATGGCAGGAATGGCAGCATGCCATAACAGAGCCCACTACATAACAACCCTGACATCATGTCATATGTGCAATATCTGGTATGTAGGTTGAGGACAGAGGTTGTCATACACTAAGCAATATATGTATATGTGTATATATCTATATGGATATATGTATAATTATATATACACATATGCTCACCATATGTCCTGAACATGGACTGGAGCCCTACCTCAGCCCCAATAGTCCCAACCTCTTAGTGCAAGGGGATGTCAGGTATGTACTGCAGGTATATTTGTAGACTACTGCTACTGTAATAGGGATTGTCTTCACAAACATGGTGTGTGTGGGAGGCCACATCTGCTGTTAACATGTGCACCATTGGCAACTGACAGACATCCTAAGGACATCATAGTATAGTACCAGTGCTAGCACAGTAATGCCCCTGTAGACTACAGCTGAGATATGGCTAATATATGTGGATAGTCTGAGACACTCTGGTCAGTCCAGGGGTATACACAGAGCCCCTTAGTGCAAGATATGTGGACCAAGCCTGACAATGTGGATGTTAACAGCCATGAGGATGGGTATATCATGTAAATACTGGTATACATTTGCCCCCATAGGTTATGCATTCATACACCCCTGTCTGTCCTGACACATAATAACTGCTGGTACAGAGGTGCCATGGCCACATACTATCCACTAATTAGTGACATACATCTGTACAGCATCCCACTGCTTTGTCTGGCATACATGACTGCTATGGTGGCCTGGCAGCAGTACATCTGGCAAGTATCTGGACATGACATCTCACTGGCTAAGTACAGTAAGCTGCTAGGCATGTAACAAAGCACTGTGCAGGCTACAGGCAGACTGCCTCAACACTGGCCTACATTTCCCATGGGGGAATACACATGTGCCTTCATAGATAGCAGGCTCTACAGACATGTCACAGCACAGAGTAACAGACACCTGTGTGAAAGTGCATAACCATAACCAATGTGAACACAGCTGCAGCCACATATGGTAAGCTAGGGTAATATCAGAGTATATGGAATATCTGATCAACACCATCCTCGTATGTGCCACTCACACACCAACCCTACATATACTGGACACTACACAGTGTAATCTGATGCCTGTCTGTGGTATGGGACATGTGTGTGGTTGGCCCTACAAACATGTAAGCTGATAAGGTGACATACAGTGGAGCAGCATGTAACATCAGATAGAACAGGACCAAGAACAATAACATCTACCACAGTCTGTACACAGGCCAAGGTACATATTCACAATATACATACTGTCGACATTCACCAGAAGTACACATACCTCAGTACTGTACACACAACCACAGAATGCCCAGGTTATGTCCTCAAATATAACCCTTACTACACATAACATGTGTAGCAGTCGGATATCTCACTGGCTTATTATCAGATATGCTGTTAATGAAAATGGTGTACAGAACATATGCGCCTCTTACTGCATGACATATGTACAAAGGCTGACTGAGTTGTGGTTGGAGCCACAATCACAGGGCCAATATTGACATGTTGCTGTGATAACCTCATACATTTACTGTTGTAACAGGGTTTGTTGCAACATATGTCCTATGAGGGATATGAAGTCAGTAACTCTCACGGCTGTCAACATCTACTGACTGAAATCCTCACACTACCTTCTGCAGTTGACAGATAGGTGCTCTGTGGGTAACACAAGGAACACAAGACACCACACACTGCCCAGTCTGCAGATATCCCTACAGATGGGGATTCCACATAAACATAGCACTGATATGACAGGTACTAAAACATGTAGGACAGCCATATCCACACACACCCTGTTAAACCAACATTACTTCAACTGCAGTATAGTAGCACTTACAGTCTGTAGTCAAGTCAGGCACATCCCCCTCCTGTGTGTTGGCCTGTTTCCACAGTGTATGTTGTTAGAGGTAAGTCCCCAATCCATCCGTGATGCTGTTTGCCAAACAACAGATCTAGTTCCTGCTCAAAGTGAATGAAAAGGCCCAACACCAACATGATGTTCCTAGAAACTGGAGTGTGTTTGCATGCAATCGGCTATGGGGAATGTTACCACAGCTGTTCTACATGCAATCAGCTAGAGGAGGGCTGCAATTCTTGCAGAGGCCATCAGCTGATCATGAGCATCACTTACAATACACATGCTGCTGCCTAGGCAAAGCAGGTGTAAGTCTCCACATCCATCAGAGAGGGAGTGAGAGAGGCAGACAGAGGCAAAGATAAGTCAGGGAGGGGTGGGAGTAAAACTAACAGATGTTTGTATCACACACTTACTAGTCCAGGGTATCAAACCCCTGACTGACTATGTACTGCTATCACATGTCTATGCATTCATTGGATACGCCACATACATTACATGTTGGGGAGTCCTCCAAACGTATATGTGGTGGTGAGTGACATCTGCAACAATGATATGGTAGCAATATGATAGGTCTAGTACACATGCCTGTCTGCATGAACAGGTGTCAGCATCAACACAGCCACACTGTCACAGGGACGCACACACATTGACACACTTGGCAGGGCCAAGGATACAGCTTATCACTAGTTAGATTGCCACAACACAGTACTGTGCAGGTATCACATGCACCACAGGGGTTAAGCAGAGGTTATATGGGCAAAAGGTATGTGCAGGAGTCTGACATCAGACAGCATGCTTCAGTATGCCAATGGGGGTTGCAGTGAGTGTGAATGTGGTTATAGGCAACAGACAAGACACACACAGGCACAGGGTGCCAGTACTTACATGCATGGGTGCATTGCTTCATGGGTTTGTAGTGGTCGACTGTGCCAGATGGCTATACAAGGCTAGGTGATGGATATACCTTGACATCAGGCCACATGACAGTAGTCTGCAGTGTGGCTCAGGGGTGTAGTTTCTGGATTTGCCCACACAGCTGGGTATTATATTCACCATCCAGTCACCTGGGTAACTATTGCGTGTGAGCATCACTGTGCATTGCTTGCCATGTATGTGTTCCTTAGTCCATGACATGGATGGTGTCGGGATGTGCACACCTCCAACATACATGTACAGTGACATGTGGAACCATACCTGGGGTGTCTGGCCCATGTTGTGTACACAGATTGTTATCATCAGATGTGCCAGTCCTGCCTTCATGTGACGGGAAATGCTGATGGACAGCAAGTCAACCCTGCACCTACATTGATAGCATGATACAGGTATTCCCTAATTTCAGTGGCATCTATCCATACAGGGCATGTGTTTCAGGCATGGTATGTCCTTTGTGGGTCACATTTGATGGTACCACAGGTGTCCAGTGTGGAACATAGGGAAGGTGCCCTGTCTGCATGTACGTGCCTATTGGACTGATGGACAGGGTGCCATGCCCTCTGTAGCCCACTGCAATGACACCATGAATGCTATCAGTGGGAAATATGCAGGGTACTACCAACATAGGGGCTGTTGCCTAGGCAAGTGCGTGTGTGTATGACACATGGGTTGAGGGTGTTCTCTGGCAATTACAAGGGTTGCTAACTTTGTTTGCCTGGCCTTGATGTCACATGTAGGGGTATGAATTTGCACCCCAGCCTCTTGCCTATTTCACATCTGTTATTCCTGTATGGTGGATATTGTGATATATACTAGGGCCACTATATAAGAAATTTGCAAAACCAAGTCAACATTGAGTCCTGTTGTTACACACTCACAACCACCTCCACACAGGATACGAATGACAAACACACACACACACACACACACACACACACACACACACACACACACACACACACACACACACACACACACACACACACACACACCTGCTGTGTCTGGATTTAGAACTTCTACTGAACTAGCTTATTACACTACAATACTACACAGTTATAGGATGCACCATAGAGATTACTGGAGTACTCCTTCCCCAAAGGTGTATTTCACAGTGAATGACTTCAGCAGGATTGCCAAAGTAGGGCATTTGAATTGTAGTGAGTGTGACTAGCCAAACATGCATTGCTCCCTACACAGACATAGGAACAGACACAGAAAAATCCACAAATTTCATGTGTGGGAATATAATCGCTACCAGAGTTCTATATCACACTACAGCATTACACTGTTATAACACGTGCCTCAGAGATTACTGGAATACTCTTTCCCCAAAGGTGCACTTCACAGTGAATGACATCAGCAGGATTGCCAAAATAGGGCATTTGAGTTGTAGTGAGTGTGACTAGCCTAAAATGCCTTAATTAGTCTGCATGCATCAGCCGCTGTTCTGGCCAAAACAAAAATAAGCATCCTTTGCAGGTCATGGACCCAGGACTCTTTATACTATAGTCACAGTAGTTAACCACTAAGTCATCACAGCAGTACATGAGACTGAGGTTTTACCAAAATAATCCCACCATAGGAAAATCAAACTGAACCTGTGAAAGGAATGTATATACAGTCGTCCGTAAAAAAACTCACCAAAGCCCACTTCAAGCTACTCACGTCAGAAGTGACAACGTTTTTGACACCCATGGAGATGAGCTGAAAATTCAACTGCTGAATCCTACACTAAGGCACTGTATGAGCACATCCAGTTGTGCTTGATTCATGCCATCCCACATAGAACCATGGTGCTGTCCTCCAAAAAAAGGAAGCCAGTCTGGTGGTCCCCTGCCATAACAGACTATACAACAGAAGGTAGAAACTGTTGAAGAAAAAAGGATAATCCAAGGATGCAAACAACTCCCTTACCAGCCTCAGTAAGAAGCTGAGATCCCCATGAAATCATCCAAAGCTGGTTACATAACTAAAATTGCCAAAAATTCCAAAGACAACCACAAGACATTTTATAGTTATGTCCAGAATCTAAATGGCAATGCTCAGAAGTGCTCTGAGCTACAACAGAATGGCATTACATAGACTGATCCCAAGGATTTTGCCAATATCTTGGCAGATTGATTTAGTGCCACATTCACCCCCCTCTCACCTCTTAAAGGGTCCATGTCAATACCAAAAGATTTCCAATTTCCAGTAATCACGGCCACACATGTAGAAACCGCACTCTCCACAGCTAAGAATACAGCATCCATGGGACCAAATGACATCCTGGACTGTGTACTACATGAACTACAAAATGAAATGGCAACTCACCTAACTGAGATGTTTAATCATAGCCTCAATCAGGCTTGGAGCCCAATGAGTGGTGCACAGCTGCAGTTATCCCACTCCAAAAGGGGGATCCACCTTAGATCCTGGGAACTACCGGCACATCTGTCTGATGAGCCTGATCTTCAAGGGCATGTAATGCATTATCATGGAAGTTATGAACACAGACATTGGCAACCCTCAAACACTGGATCCCCCACAGATTGGGCTCATGGAGGGCCAATCTTGTCTCCTGAAACTGATTGACTTTTATGAATCAGTCTCCAGAGCTGTTGAAGAGGATAAGGCAGTCCACACAGCCTATCTGGAGCTCGCCAAGCCCTTCAACACCATCCCCCAGTCTGGAAGCATAGAGTAACATACAAAGCTGGACATAAATCCCTATGCCACTCAATGGTTTGCCACATGGCTTACTGACAGAACCCAGACTGTAGAAGTAGCTGACTCCAAATCCAGCTTCAGAAAAGTGACAAATGGAGTACCTCAGGGTTCAGTCCTGGGACCTCTATTGTTTGGCATCTACATCTATGAAGTACAGGCCAACAGTACAGGACTCTAGCTAACAAAGTTAACAGATGACTGCACAATGGGAATCATTACTGAATCAACAGATGATGTGAATATTCTACAAAAGGTCCTTACAGACACAGATGCTTTGTGCCTGAGCCATGGGCTCCAGCTTAATGCTGAGAAATGTATAGATAACCTCTTTGTGCAATACCATGCACCCATGAAAGACCACATAGGTGGTAGTACACTAAACATAAAAAGTGTGATAACAGACCTAGAGACACAAGTGGGCAGTGGTCTCACCTTCAATAATGACATTGGCACAAAAGTAGGGAAATCTTTCTATGTGGCACACCTCATCACTAAGGGCTTTTCATCCAGAATAAAGGAGGTAATTGTCACACAGTACTCATCCCTCATTGTACCCATTATAGTGTACAATGGCCCATTTGGTATGTACCTCATGAGACAACAGCTGGAAAGACCATTGTAGCTGTGTTCTGCAGGGTCCTGGAGTCACTAACCGCATGTGTTGGATATTGGATTGCACAGCATAACTGTTTCCTGCCATCACTCCACTGCTGTTGTGACCACCACACATACTAGTGGGTTGGGGCCATATATGTGTGGGCTTCACCTACACAATACATGTGTGCCCTTATGCACTTCAGAGGCCAGTGTATGTAACAGTGGTATATGGCCCAGTATTATTGAGTCTAGGGGGATGCACCATAACTAACCTAGGCTGTTACAACATGTGTGGGTATCAGGGGTAAGCTGCCTTAAGGTATCTGGAGTTACATTACCATACAATCCACCTTGGGTAATTGCAGGCCTACTGTCCCCTGCCATTCCGACTGTTCTATTTGTCAGTGTGATTGTGATGGTGTCAGTTATGCCTTGTTATGTAACAGACACATCCCATTGTGTCATCTGAGGTCTTTACCCCTAGGGATTGTGTACACAATGTAGATAGACGCTGCTGAACTATACATCTGCATTACACACTGTTGATCTTTGGTATCCTGTGGCCCAGTCTGTCTTTACTATTGTACTACTTGAAGGCCTCGGCCTGGACAGCAACATATGTCAACCTTTCCAGACTACTGTGTTAGTATAACTGTTTCACAGTTGCATTACTCTGTTCATATGAATGTCAATGTCTAAACAGCTATATGGCATGGCATATACAACTGTTATAGGACACAAATAAAGCTTTCTCATGTATGCAAACCTGTGTGTGGTGTGATAACATTTGACCTGTCTGTGGGTATATGTAGCAGGCAACGACTGTCATTTGTATGGGTGGCTCATACAGTGTCCGGATGACAAGGTGGTACCTGTAGGTATAGTGGCTGTTTCATATTCTATGCACCTTCTACACATATATCTTCCTATACATATCTGTGAGTGTGTATGTGTAGTTACATATATATATATATATATATGTATGTATATATGTATGTATATATATATATATATATATATGTATATATATATATATATATATATATATATATATATATATATATATATATATATATACACATATACATGTATATCAGTATCTGCATATATGTGTCTGTGTGTCTGTGTATATGAATCCTAGGGATGTTGATTGCTTCCACATTGTACAATCCCTATGTGAGCCTGACTGTACTGCATGATATGTTACTGATACCAGCCAGAAATCATACAGGTGGGATGGAGTACTGTTAACATCTTGTGCCCTTGTCATATAAGGTCCTAGTTATGGGATCTGCAACAGTCGGTAGAGTATTGCAGGACAGACGTATTTGGCTGTGGGGGGATACCTATTTGTGCAATACATATGTTGTTTGGGCCTCTCAACCCCATTAATGGTGCATGTGGACATGTATGTTTTTGTTATGTTCCCAGTTTTATCTAAAGATGTATGTCCGTATATACCTATATAGATATAGATATCTGCTTACATATATATATTTTATATATATATATATATATATATATATATATATATATATATATATATATATATTGCTGTATATATGTAGACATATGAATATATACATACATATTTTTATATATATATATATATATATATATATATATATATGTGTATATATATATATATATATATATATATATATATATATATATATATATAGATATATCAATATATCAATATATATATATATATATATATGTATAGATAGATAGATATATACATACATATATAGCTATGTTATATCTATTTAGATATTGATACACACACACACACACACACACACACACACACACACACACACACACACACACACACACACACACACACACACACACCTACATGTTGAAATACATTCCCTGTACTGTTGAGTGACTGGTCTGGATGATATGTTTGTGAAAACATCAGGGTTATGTATATCTGCCATGGCTTAGTGGTAAATCATGTTGGCTATGGTGTGCAGGCTCCTGTGTTTGAGTCTTGTAGAGGTGGTTTATTTTGTTGCTGGGCAGAACAAGGGCCATTGGATATGGAGTGATTAAGGCACTTTTAATCAGTTGTGACCGGGTTTGCATGACGGTAAGCAGTGCTACCTTCTGGTTACAGTAGCTTACACTCAGTTAGCGTCTACATTGCTTATCCTGTGTAGGCATTGCTTACCCCTGTGCAAACGGGCTTACACCTGCTTACTGCTGCTTAAAAGTGATTACACCTGCTTACCCCCACACTAATTTCTTTAAAAGAAAAGAAAAGAAAAAAAGGGTTTATAGGAAAGTGTTGAAAAATGGGCACAAAGAGGGAAAGAAGTAAGGAAAATAGCTCGGGATGTGCAGGAAGGGTGTAAGGAAGGTCCATAGCTGCCAATTTCTTCTACAGCAACAGCTGTGCATATACACTGACTTTGGAGAGAGATGTGGACACTCAAACCCCTGAGAGAGAAGGGTTGAGGACAACAATAGCATGTTGTGAAGCCAATTAAACCAGATTATATGTGTCCAGTGGACACATGTGCAAAATGGACAGCTATGTATGGGGTGAGAGTCTTTTGGGGGAACAGATTGCCCTTTTTTATTAAGGTGAGAGTGGGATGTTGGGGAAGGATAGTAGGTATACTTGGGTAGGATAGGTTGGGTAGGATGACAGAAAAGACAGACAAGATAGCATACAGGAGTGGTATATGACACATGTGGGGGGTAAACACCTTGGACGTGGGGGTGTTTGGAAGTCTCAAGCCCATGAGCTCCCAGATGGAAACATTGGGACTGAGTTCCCCACCCGTTGGCAGTCACCACTGCACCATCACAGCCCTGAAGGTGGCTGTGATGGGGTCTGGGTAGGGGTGCAGGCTGAGCCCCTAATTACACCACGCAGCCCTTTAGCTGGCAAAGCTGGTCTCCAAACTCCTTGTGGAGTTCATTACACATCACAGCCAAGAACTGACGGCGGCTGACATGTTCCTGTCCACACCCACTCTCAGGGGTGGGGCTGAGCCACAGCCCCTGCGGCAGTTTCACCCAAAAGTGGTGCCATGCCATGCAAATGAGGAAGTCCCAGGCTGGGTTCCAGACATGCTGGTGCCCGGTGACATGGCCAACTGAGGTGGGACAGGTGAGTATGCTGGGACTGACCTTCCCATATGGGCTTTGGTGTTGCAATTTTAAGATAGATATGGGTTAGTGCTAGTCAACAGCATTCAGGATTACTTATGACAGCATTCATAGTTGTTCCCATTAACCCAGGAAACCAAATCTGGAACAGTTGCAGAGCAAGCAGAACACATGCATATATACTGCATGACATATATGCAAAGGGTGACAGACCTGTGGCGGGAGCTATGCACACTGGCCCAATATTGCAGTATTGCTGTGAAAACCTCAAACATTTACTGTCATACTAGGGTATTTGTGGTGTATGTCCAATAAGGGTATGAAGTCAGTAACTCCCATGGCTGTCACCATGTACTGACTGCAATCCTCACACCATGTTTCAGCAGTTCTCAGATAGGTGTTTTGTGAGTAACACAAGAAACAGAAGGTTCCACACACTGCCCAGTCTGCAACTGACCCTACAGATTTGGGTTTCATCACAAACATAACACTGTCATGAGAGTTATTACAGCATGCAGATTAGCATTGACCACACACACCCTGTTAAACTGAGATTACTTTAAATGAAGAATAGCAACACTTACATTCTGTAGTCATGTCTGGCACATCCCCCTCCAGTCTGTTGGCTTTTTTCCACAGTGTATGTTGTCTGAGGTAAATCCCAAAGCCATCTGTGATGATCTTTGCCAAACACCAGATATAAGTTCTTCTCACAGTGAATGTTACAGCCCAGCACCAAAATGATGTTCCTAGATATAGTAGTGTGTTTCCATGCAACTGGCTATGGGAATATTACCACAGCTGTTCCACATGCAATCAGCTAGAGGAGGACTGCAATTGGTGCAAAGGCCATCAGCTGATCATGGCCATCACTTACAAAACACAAGCTGCTGCCTAAGCAAAGCAGGTGTAGATCTCCACATCCAGGGTGTGATGGGGACAGACAGAGACAAAGTACTTCAGGGAAGGGGTGGGGGAGTAAAACTTGAGCATGTTTGTGTTAACACTGAGCGGCCTGCCTGTCCCTGTAGGTGTGGTTACTGTCTAGAAACTGTAGTTTTATTGGCCATTTTGGGTCAATTCCAAACTCCTTGATCTCTCTCTCTTAAAACCCTGCAACTCTCTTTTTGTACGGTCTTGCAAACAGAGCAGTGTTGGGCAGCGCCAGTTAGCTGGGGCATACTATTCCTGGATCCACAAAGTCTGCCCTGCAAATTTTCCCTTAGAACTAGTCAAGCCTCAACTCAAGTGCTTCAGATCAACTGCTCTTATTGCAGCACTTGCATAACTCAAATCAGCAATTGTCCAAATCTTCTAGACAGCACTATTATTTTCCAAATCTCCTAGACAGCACTATTATAATACAACATAAGACCCTTGATTGTCCACAAGACAAGTAAAATTTACTTTTCCAAGCATGTCCAGAGGTTAACTTCAGGTGTACTCTCCAGTTCATCTGGTGGAATTGGGCATCCTGAGGCAATGTCACAACTGCCTCATGTATACAGACAACCCTCTCCTCTTACCTCTAGACACTAACACTTGTGAGAGATGCAAATACACAGCCAAACTGGAGGCTAAGTGCTCTCAACCCATTACTGTAACAGACAGTCAAGAGGAGAAGAGACACATTAGCATCACACCACCAGTCGCACATGGATCTACAAAGCAAGCACCGGCAAAACATACACATAAATACACAAAAACATATTCGGAGGCACTAGGTACCAATCTGAAAAAGAAACAAGGCCCTCCAAAGCAGACAAGCAAGCAACCTGCACCTCCAAACACAAGCCAGAAAACACATAATTCACCTCAACAGTGTGCCTCATGACAGCCCCTAAGGCAAAACACCATACCCAACACGCTAGTAATAGGAGACTCTATAGTAAGGCACACAGATGTTCCACTCACCAGGCTGAACAAGGAGAAGGTTACTGTCAGCTGCCTGTCGGGTGCTAGGATCTGGCACATAACACAGGCACTTAGGTCACTCCAGAATAAGTACAGGTATGACGCTGTCATTGTACATGTTGGTGTGAATGATCTAAGATGTACCTCCCTGGACTACATGAAAAGAGACATTGAGGAGCTCTCTGAACATGTAGCCCAAGCTGGTATGACCCTGACCTTGAGTAGCATACTACCTTCACCTAGAATGATACCACAATACAAAGACAAAATGATCAATTTCAACAACTGGCTAAACTTCTGGTGTCATTCTAAGGGGATTCAGTGTCTGTCTGCCTGGGATGACATGATAGATAAGCCTCACTAATTTGCCAGAGATGGTTTGCACCTGTCACCCCTAGGCTTTCGAATACTGGCCAAGGCTCTTGCCATCCCCATAGTGCCTTTTTAGGCAAGGCTCAAAGGACAAACCAACCACCGTAACCAGCACAGGTCCTTGAGGCATTGAAAAATATAAAGGTCCTACACAACACCATAATTTTGGGTGATTTCAACTACCCTGGTATAGACTGGGTGAACTACCAAAGTTCTAACTCCTATGATCAGCGGTTCATAGAATTTATAAATTCAAATGCCCTTAAACAACTGGTATGTTCTCCCACTAGAGGGGACAACATATTGGATTTAGTCATCACAAATATGGGCTTCCATTGTACCACACCCATTATCACTCCCTCTCTGGTCAGATCAGACCACAAACTGATAACCCTAGACATCCTCAACCCTCCACCTCCCTCAGTCAAAGAAACCATTGTAAAAAAACTTTCCAAAGCTTCACTATTCCCTTGTAGAAGGATAATGATATCCAGGATGCAGAATCCTACACCAAGGCACTTTATATACATCTTCATGATTGCATGGACTGTGCTATCCCAAATAAAACAATACTCCTTCCTCAAGCAAGAAGAAACCAGTCTGGTGGACCTCGGCCATAAACAAACTATACAATAAAGGAGGAGACTTATACAAAAAAGGCCAAATCTCAAGTAGAAAAATCATCCCTGATCAGCATTAGTAAGAAATTGAGGGCCCGCATCAAGTCGACTAAAGCCAATTTCGAAAAGAAAGTTGCCAAGGATGCCAGGGATAACCATAAGGCCTTCTATGGTTATGTAAAAAACCTAAATGGCAATGCTCAGGTCTGTTCTGAGCTAGTACAAAATGGAACACAATACACTGACCCCACTGACATTGCCAACATCTTGGCTGACAGGTTCAGTGCAAATCCCTCCCCCCCTCACCACCTGCAGGGCCTATTACTATTCCAGGGGATTGTGTAACTCCAATTATTACTGATACATTGGTTAAGAAGGCTCTAGCTAAAGCTAAAAACACTGCCTCCATGGGACCAGATGGTGTCCCGGGCTGTGTCATACACAAGCTCCAAAATTAATTAACCCCGCATCTGAATACCCTGTTCAGTCTCAGCCTCTCGACAGGATATGTGTCCATAGAATGGTGCACAGCAACGGTGGTTCCGCTGCACAAGGGTGGGCCCACAACCGATCCTGGGAACTACTGACCAATAAGCCTGACCAGTCTGATCTGTAAGGCAATGGAGCAAATCATTGTGGAACTCATAAATGGAGAGATTGGGAACCTCCAAACACTTGACCCCACACAGTTTGGCTTCGTCAAGGGCAGATTATGCCTCCTGAACCTGGTGGACTTCTTTGAGACAGTTACTCAGGCTATAGATAAGGGAAAGGAGGTGCACACGGCTTACCTTGACCTTACTAAAGCATTTGACACCATTCCTTATTCAGGTATTGTTGATAAACTCACCAACCTGGACATAAACCCTTATGTCACAAGATGGATCGCAAACTGGCTCTTAGACAGATTGCACAAAGTAAGAGTAGCGGGATCTATGTCCGAATCCAGACCAGTAATGAGCGGTGTGCCTCAGGGCTCTGTCCTGGGGCCCCTCCTGTTTGGCATATACTTCTCAGTGTCAAAGCCATGGACTCAAGCAGTAATAAGTCAGCTAGGGACCCAAGTAGATAGTCGCTTTCTTTGATAAAAATATTTGCCAAGGTGGTTAAAAATCCTTCTATGTTCATTTGATCATGAAAGGGTTTGCATCAAGATCTAAGGATGTAGTGGTGCCCCTCCAGACAGTGGTACCTCACTAAGAGGATTACTGGCCTCAAACATCATTGTCTAACATACAGAGCCATGTCCAATCCAGATCTGTTGAACATGCTCCATCTTAGCAAAACCAAATCTACTTGAGGGATATAAACCTCAGCACAACAATGAATAGAACATGCTGGAGGATAGAAAGAGGATCCGATGGGTAACAGAAAGTTCACACCAGGCTAGCTGCTAGATCAAGGGCCTTGAGTTGTCCAAAGGTGGTCAAGAATACACTTTCTAACTAGTTAGTTTGCCACAATACAGTAATGCACATATATCAAATGGCCCACAGGGGTTATCCTGAGGTACTATGGCAAAGGGTATGTGAAGGTGTCTGACTTCAGACAGCATGCTTCAGTATGCCAATGGCAGTTGTACTGGGTGGGAATGTAGTCAGAAGCATCATACAACACACACACAGACACAGGGTGCCAGTACTGACATGCATGTGTGCATTGCCTCACGGGGGTGTGTAGTGTTTGGCTGTACCAAAGGGCTATACAAGGCTAGGTGAAGGTTATACCTTGGCATCAGGCCACATGGGAATGGTCTGCAGTGTGGCTCAGGGGTGTAGTGTCTAGAATGACCCACACAGGTGGGTACTGTATTCATCATCCAGTCACCTGGGTTACTAATGTGTGTGGCCAGTAATGTGCAATGCTTGTCATGTATGTGTTCTATAGTCCATGACATGGACAGTTTCTGGGAACTGTACCTGGGTAGTCTGGCACATATTGCGTACACAGATTGTTATCATCAGATGTGCCAGTCCTGGCCTCATATGGTGAGATGTGGTAATGGACGGCGGGTTGGCCCTGCACCTACATTGATAGCATGATATAGGTATTCCCTGATGTCAGTGGCATTTGTACATAGAGGGCATGTGTGTAAGGCATGGTATGTCATTTGTGGATCACATTTGATGGAACCACAGTTGTTGCAGGCGTCCAGTGGGGAACAGAGTGAAGATGCACTGTCTGCAATTATGTACCTATTGTACTGATGGACAGGGTGCCATGTCCTCTGTACTCCATTGCAATGACACCATGCTTACTATCTGTGAACAATATGCAGGGTACTGCCAACATTGCGGTTGTTGGCTAGGCAAGTGTGCTTGTGTATGAGACATGGGTACAGAGTGTTCTCTATGTAATACTTGTGTTGCTTATTTTGTTCACCAGGTCATGATATCACATGTAGGGGTGTGGATTGGCACCCCCACCTCTTGGCTGGTTGTCATCTGTTATCCTTGTAAGGTGGACATTGTGACATATCATAAGGGCATTATATAGGAAAATTGCAAAACCTGCTCCTCAATGAGTGCAGTTGCTACACACTCACAGACACCTCCACACAGAATATGAGTGAGACCTACACACACACTTTCCATGTCTGGGAATACAACTCCTACCTAACTAGTTTATCACACTACAGCATTACGCAGTTACAGCATGCACCACAGAGATTACTGGGCTACTCCTTTCCCTAAGTTGTATTTCACAGTTGATGACATCAGCAGACTTGCCAAAGTAGGGCACTGGAGGTTGTAGTGCCTGAGGATGGCCTCAAAAGCATTGTTCCCTACCATTACAAAGGAACACAGACACACAAACGTCCACATTTGCCATGTCTGGGTATAGAACTCCTACCTAACTAATTTATCACACTGCAGCATTACACAGTTACAACACACACCACAGAGATTACTGAGCTATGCCTTTTCCATAGGTGTATTTTACAGTTGATGACATCAGCAGAGTTGCCAAAGTAGGGCAATGGGGACAGGATTGTGTGTGCAAGGGCCATAACCCATTCATCTAGAGGAAGACAACCACTCTCAGGCACACACATGTTTATATTCCACAGGTACATGTATACAACTGCCAAATGACTACTGACTTCTACAGTCATGTTGCACAGTTAGCATTAGCACCATAGACACTATCATGCTTAATGATTCCAGAGGCAAATGTCTACAGTGATAGACATTTGCACATCATATGGTATTATCCATTTGGATGTGTGCTGGGTGGGAAAGGCCTCATTATGTTAGGCTCTTTGTGACTGTCACTCTCTTCCATGCATCTATGTATATGTACTTTTGGCCTATTATAGTGTGTTGTCCTTGAATATATGTGTGCATTCCTATCCAATGTATAGGCAAAGCATGACTGATGAGTACTGAGGATGTATGCACTAACATCTGCGACTGACAGATATGTATGGTCCACTGTTGTTGGCAGACATGTGCTTCATTTATTTCAGTGTGTGAGCATGCCCAGTATGACCTTTCAGTATTTTGTTGTCTGACATGGTCTTCATTTCTCTGTGTGTGGGAGCATGCCCAGTATGACATTCTGTACTGAATGTGTGATTCCATTCCAGGTTGTTTGTCCTCCAGTGCAGGATTTGTGTTCTACACCTACAGCTAGCAAACTGTTTCTGCAGTACATCTGTAGATCAG
This sequence comes from Protopterus annectens, assembly GCF_019279795.1. Taxonomy (NCBI): domain Eukaryota; kingdom Metazoa; phylum Chordata; order Ceratodontiformes; family Protopteridae; genus Protopterus; species Protopterus annectens. The sequence goes on from NC_056741.1 coordinate 989,916,994, forward strand.
TTGACAGTATGGGTTCAGAATGGGCAACGTATGGTGGGTACTCTAGGTAGGTGTGTCTGTGCTGCTTCTGCTACATGGTCCTGAAGTTGGCAGAGATATTCAGACATATGTACTGTTATACACTGTGATGTTTTTTCATCAAGTACTGTCAGGTTGACATATTTGCTAGCAGTGGATGGCCTGGAGAGCACAGGGTGAATACAGCTGTGTCTGGTATTGTGGTCAGCAGGCAACATATACTTGCACACTCATGCCATTCTGGAGGGGAAGCATCCCATGGTTGTACATCCATTGACATGACAGTATGGCCATATCTTGCTGTGGCAATAACTCACAGCTGTACAGATTCACACAGGTTACCCAGAGGCAGGGGTCATACTTCTGGACATTAGCCCTACACATTGCGGTGTATGAGCAGGATTCTAGCCACCCATTCTCGTGTTTGCAGCCAGGGATAGCATGTGCACATGGCTGAGGAGTGGACTTCACTCACTCCATGCCGCCCATGTTCCAACCCCCCCACCCCTCTATTATTCTATCCTCTTCCATACATCATGCGGACATACTCTAATATTTTCCCTATAGTTATCACCTCATCACAGCAGTAATTTGGTGTTGGTCTAGAGTTCATACAGTGAGACATGATGATCATGTTACTGTGATTTGTCCATATGGGCTTGCATTTGGGTTCTGTGGATTGCATTATGTCATTATTTTGGGGTAGATGATGTTACATACATTGGCAGTGCAGGTGAGAGACAGGCCTTTAGCAGATGACTGTAGGACAATTGGTAGTGATGCCTACAGTCCCAGATTGCAGTAAACTATATTCCCCTGGGATTACAGGGTGGGTGTGTATGGTGTTCATGGCAGTACCATCTGTCAGTATTGATTCAGTGGTGTGGATGCTGTCAGGGTGCTGCTTACACCTAGGGACACACCTACATGGAACACCTGCTATGTATGCTGCATACTTTCACTATTGCCATACACAGGTTGGGGTCATAATGTACTCATTCACAACAGCAGGGGTGAGACTGGTGAGACTGGTGAGATATCTGTGGGTGGTGTTTGTGTGAGCTGGGTGCATGTGTGCTCTGGACAGTACATGCATCGAACTGACATATATGCATGGGCCATTCCACTTCTGCTGACGTGTGCAGGGACATCAGCTGTTTCTCCATATATCATTCCACTGACCTTTGCTGTCTGCCAATATTTGTCCAGATGACATTGGTATTCCCCACTAGCAGCCCAACTGATGTGCTGCAAACCTGCATGTAGAATTCCAGGGGTGTGTCCATTTCACAGTTATATATTCTACACTGTCTGTCTTGGGTACTTCCCCCTGTGTAATGCTTGTTTATGTGGGCTGACATTCATGGCATGTCCATCTTTCAGATGGTGACACATATTACTTCCAAACATTTACTATTGTTTACTGCTGGCATGTGTTTGGCTGGACAGCATTCTGTATGGCACTGCAGTTGTGACACCTTGGCCCTGTCCTCGGCTGTACTGGGCAATGGCTACCAGGACAAAAGTCAGCATGCATACATACTGACCACTGGCACACAATGCATAACACAGCAACCTAAATCACACACACCTGCATAGTGTACGCATGCTACAATCTATCCTGCTACCTTGACCAACTCAGGTAATCAGTGCTCCAGTGTTATTATACCTACACATACATGTTACTACATTTCTACATAGGATTGTGGGGGGGGGCACACCTGACTGTTACTACATTTCTACATTGGATTGTGAGGTGGGGGGCACACCTGACTGTTGTTACATTTCTACATTGGAATTTGGGGGGGGGTCACACCTGACTGTTACTACATGTCTACATTGGATTGTGGGGGGGGGGGCACACCTGACTGTTACTACACGTCTACATTGGATTGTGGGGGGGGCACACCTGACTGTTGCTTCATTTCTACATAGGGTTAGGGGTTGAGCACACCTGACAGGTGTACACTTTTGCTATGTCTGTCCTTGTATTTCAGGTACTCCATTTCATTCTGTAGTCTAACCTATCATACTGCCTAGAGGCATATCAGTGTACTACGGGCCTTAAGTTGGATTGACCTACATTTCAGTTTCTGACTTCTTACCCTTCAGATGTAACATCCCACTACCTGACCTGTTGTATTCTATCTGTGTTGGCCTGGTGGAGGATGTTCTCCATAGCCATCATTCAGAGGCCTTAGCACAGCCTTTGTTTGTGTTTGTCTACACCTGTCCTGCTGGTTGAGACTGTTGGTATGTAAGTCTTCCTGACTGGCATGCGTGCATCATGTGGACACACATGTGGGCTGGCACCTTGTGTAGTACAGGCTACTATGGTGGCACCAGTATTTGTTACAGATCTCATGCTGCCACTAGAGGTGTCTACTATCTGCTGGCATCCCAATCAGCCACCCACTTCCCTTGCATGCTGACATACATACCATAGATACCAGTAACTACACATTCTACTCCATTCAGCAATTGGTAGGAAGAGTGACTTACCTTGTGGGTGTGCCAGTACTGAGGATGGTGCTGGAGGGCTGCCTATGTCAGATGCACATGATACAGTCCCTATACATGGTTAAAATGCACCGGTAGTGTCTTGTTTGGCATCCTTTTTACTCTATGTGCAAGCCGGAGAGAGGTGTCATTCCCTGGGCCACTACTGTGTCAGTGTATGTGCTATGTGTTGCCTCTTTGCCAAGGCCAAGGCATACTGGGAACGCCTCCTTCTGCCTACTGGGGCAGGCTCAGGTTGTTGTTCCTCTGAATCACTCTGTGCCTGTGCAGACCTAGGCAATGGTGGGAGGCTGTGTGGCCCTGCCCCATGTTGTTCCTGCTGCAGCTGTTTCTTTAGGATCATATTGTGTAGCATGGCACATACAATGACAGTTTGGGTACATGTAGCTGGTGAGTGCTGCAAGGTTCCACCAGACGTGTCCAGGCACTGGAACTGTGACTTGAGCATCCCGAACACATACTCTATTATGATTCTGGTCTGTGTGTGTGTGTGTGCCTCATTATGGAGTTTTTGTTTGGGTGCGTGTGCATCTCTGATGGATGTCATTAGCCATGGCTCCAGTGCATAACCAGCATCCCCCACTAGCTGACCATATGGGATGTCCCCATTGAGAAAATTCTGGTACAGCTGCATCAGATGCCAGATGTGGGAGTCATGACATCTTTCAAGACAGCCAGCACACAAATTCATTATAATGCCCTGGGCATTGCACACAACCTGGCAATTGATGGAGGGAAAGCCCTTGTTGTTTATGTAGACCCCACCCTTCTCACTGGGTGGTGCTTTGATGCATATGTGTGTGCAGTCTGTGGCACCCACTACCTCAGGGAATTCTGCCATTTGCTGGAAGAGATGCATATTGCTGGCCAACGCCTCACAGATTTTGGGGAAATACACGTAGTCACTGGCATGTGCTGACATGGCATCCAGGAACTGCTGGAATACACTGGATGCTGATGCCTGTGAGATGCCCATGATATCCCCAGTTGGCCTTTGGAAGGTACCTGTGGCTAGTATTCGTAGGCTTACACATACCTTGGTATCCACTGGGATGGGTTCCCCTCTGTTAGTTCTGTGTGTGAGGTGTGGCTAGCACAGCTCCACAATTTGCTGTAGGCAGTCCCTGTCCACCCTATAGTGCTTCACTACCTCCAGCTCATGTAGCCCCTGGTAGGTGACCCTGGGTCTGTACACTCTTCTCTGTCTCCTCACTGCGGGTTGGTTGACAGCATTCTCATCTGTACCACCCTCAGCCTCTTCTACATGCTGATGTATCATAGCTGCTGCAGCCCCTATCATTTTGTTGATTTGGTTATTTAAAATTTCCCTGCTTGTATACACTGTTAGTCCAGAGTTTGTGGGAAAAACCAGAGGGAAAGGTGTTTGCATAGTTTACAGTAGTGTGCTGCGCTGAGCTAGGCTGCTGCCTGTGTAATTGACTGATTCTGATACATTTCACCTGCCAGCTATGCTACTTCTCCTTGGTTATCTTTCTATTGCTGGTTTCCATTCCCCTTGCCTTCCTGTTTAAGCCCAGGGACACGCCGCACAAATGCAGTGCTCAGATATGCACAGAGCTGCTATTTCCGTTCTTTTTTTTTTACACCTGTTGCGCACGGTCCACACCCACTTAAGCAACGTAAGCACCTTTTACAAGATTTTGGCTCGTCCTACCTTGTGTACACAATGGTTTTCTTGGTGTGACATAAGACAGCCCTAGACAACCCCCACCTTAGATGTACTTAGCCGAGGGCAAACTTGGACCATAGGGCTCCAATAAGCTTACAGCTTACATGAAACACCCCTTTATGAAGTCATCTAGCTCTTAATCTTACACTGTGGTGCATTGCTCCTACATGGCTGGGTGCAAGCTAGACCTGCAGGGAAGTATGTGATTCACTATCATACTCCTCATTTGCATAGGATTGCCTGCTAATGCATAGTTACATGTCACACACTGAGCCTTCCCCCTTAGCAACCATTATTCACTGGCCATGTTGTCTCATGCCTGCCATTGAGTAGAATGGCAAAGTACTGATTTTGGCCAGATTGCTTATTTCAGGTTTTTTTTTATTTTCGGCCCGATCCCGTTTGAGCACCACTGCCCTATGCTTAAACAGCCGAGATGGGCTAAAAAAAAAAATAAAAGTTATTTTATTTTTTTCAAAACACTTTGGCATGCCAGTGACCATATATTTGGACATTGGCATGCTTTCCACAGTATATACACCCTTTATTTGGAGCTGTCATGGCTCCGTTTTGTAGTTTGGAGAAATGTACTCGGTTAATAACTGAGGACATTTCTGCAGACTACACTAGTCCTGCACGGCCAGCTTCAAGCTTCCTGGATCACAAATTCACCTCATTTTCATGGTTTTCTCCTGCAAATGAGGTAATTTGCATCCCCAATCTCTGTCCGTGCAGGATTAGTTTAAGAGCTTGCATGCACGTCCGGGGAGCTCATTCCTGGATCACAAGGTGGCCATATTGCCAAAAATAGCTCTTAAACTAATCCTGCACGCCATGCAGGGTTTGCAGAATCCGGGGGACTGTAATCACCGGGTGTTTTAATTTTAATGATTAATGCTACTTTTGCCATCTTTTCATGGACTACTATAACTATTTTTCTCATATCTACTTTTTGAACTGTTGGTAATGGGTGATCCAATGTGATATAAGCTTCATCATTCTCTATAACGTTTTGTGTCATGTTTCCAATGCTTCTCAGCTACTTCATTATTGTAATGTTTGCACTATCCCCAGTGCAGCAGTCTTGCCTTTCAGTGCACAGGCCCTCTACCATTAGTGTTTCACATTCAGCATGAATACATGGGACTGTTTTCATTCTGTTTCACAGATCCTGCATTTCTCTGTTTCTCCAACATGTTCAATGGACTTTGTAAACCAATGTGTACTTAGTCCACAATCCTGACCACCAATATTAACCATTCAACTTTTGGTTTAAATTTACCTCTCCTAAACTATTTCTGTATGAGATTCTGATCAAAATGAGATTGTTCCAGGAGTTTTGTGTACTTGGAACTTTATTTATGCATTTAACACATTTTGCCTTTTCATCTGATCCTACTTATATTCTTTTGCTTTTTGGCACATTCATTGCTGACTGTTTTTTGTCTGCTTCTGGTTTGATTTCCACACCTACTTGACATTGATATGCTTCTGCAAAAATAAGAAGATAAGTCATCGTAGACTTGTCCTCCTCATGTTTTACAATCTTCACTATTTTTGGATCTAGTGAAGTCAGATATGAATGCAGTCTTCTGTTTGCAGAACTATACATACATTTTGAGGAGCCCCATCACTACTTTAGAATGAGGAATATAAAATGTTGGTAGACACTGATTTTTTATACATCATTGATAAGCATGAAACATTTTTCTTGTTTTCTTGTCCAACTGATCCAGTACCTTTTTGCGGCCAGTCAATCACTCCAAAACTGTAAAAGAAAATTGGTTTTAGCTTAGACTTTGTTCCTAGATGTCAGAACTGTTTTCAGTTTTAATTTAAGTCTTTTAAAATATTCCTTACCAAGTTTTGTTTGCATTTGTTCATGTTTTATTGTAGGTCCTTTATCAATTCCCAGATATTTATATACTCCTTCTTGCTGAAGGGCTTTTATATCACATTATTGTCCCAAACTGATGTTTTCTTGGTGCTGTAGTTTTCCTGCTTTAAAGGTTGCTTTTGCACATTTATCAAGACCAAATGACATACTTATATCATCTGAAAAAGTTTAAACTACTCACATTTGTGCTTTCAGTTTCCCATCTGGTGAGCTACACAATTTTAAATCATCAACAAAGAGAAGATGGGAGGTCTTTACACTTTGTTGTTTTCTTGGAGCCAAATTATAGCCACAGCCTAATCTGTTAAGTAGACAGCTTAAAGGGTTAAAGACAAGACAGAATATTAGCGGTGACAGGGAGTCACATTGGAATAGCCCCCTTTAAATTTTTATCCCTTGAATAATAACTTGCCCTTTATCATGGCTTAATTGGAAAGTGGTTTGCCAATGTTTCATGGTCATTGTAATGTAGTTGTTCAGTGAAGGATGTATCTTTTACATTTTTAAGGACTCTTTTATCCATGAATGTGGGATACTATCAAATGCTTTTTTGTAGTCAATCCATGCCATACTTATATTCTTCCCCTTTTTACAGTTCTCCATTATGACTATATTTAGCAACAGATGATCCTTTGTTCCATAGCATTTTCTTTTATTACCCTTTTAGTCTATTGTCATGATTGAGTTTTCTTCTAAATAACTTTAAACTCTGTCGACATCAATTCCACTATATAGTTTATACATCACCAGAGGGCAAGCTATTGGTCTATAATTTTTAGGATAACTTGCAAGTTCACTCTTAAGTAGGAGCATTGTTTTTCCTGTTGTTAACCAGGTTGATGTCTGTTTGGGGTGTGCATATAGTTTCTCTCATGGCTAAATCTTCATGCAAATATGTTAATACATTTAGCCAGAAGTTAGGTACTGCCCTGGGCCTGAGGTTTTCCAATTGGAGGCTTTTTTTTAATTTTATCGCAATCTCTCTCTGGCCATTACCTCATCCCATTTCATATCCTGTAACTTTGAACTACTTATTCTTTCTTTTACTTCTTCTATCAATTTAGCATCTTTGTTATGTTCCACAGGATCTTCATAGATCTTTCTCTAAAATGTATTACTATAACAGTCAATCAGAGAAGGTTAGAAAGGATTGGGTAGAGAGACTGGATTATCAATTCACAAAGAATCAATGGGAAGATATATGTATGTCTCCCAAATATGCAACTAAATCTAGAAGATTTAGGATGTTTGCTGGAAATGTTTAGTTAGATATGTTTATACCCTAAGTAGACTCCAGATAATTTTTCCTGAGGTAGACAGCAAATGTTGGAGGTGTGACATGGAAGAAAGAGATATTTGGAAACTTATCTTCTGGAAGTGTGGTGGGTTGGTGGACTTTAAGTATTCCCTGTGGGATGCACTGTCAGAGATGCTGGGTGGGTCTATTGGTGTGATGAGGGTAATGATTTTCTAAGCTATGATAGAGAATCAGAATTGCCTAGACATGGTAAGACCTTGATGTGTCTAATTATGGTGGCTGCCAAAAAGGCAGTTACCAGAAAATGAAAATCAAAATCTAAACCAACTATATTAGAAGTAGTGAATATAGTAACAGAGATAAAATAATTGGAATTGAGATCTTTAGAAAAGGGTAGGAGCAAACTACATAGGAAAAAAATGGGGAATTGTGGGAACAATAGATACAGAGGAGGAATGAGGTTTAAAAGAAAGCAGGAATTATATGATCTATGTAATGTTTGATTGAAAATGATTGGGTAGATTATAAGTGATGTATAATGTTTGCACTTGGAGTGTGTCAGTATGGTTTGTTATGTAAAATGCTTGTGACTAGGTTTCTGTCAGTGTGGTTTGTTTTCATTTTATAAATGTGTGATTGCTTATGTCGTAAGTAATGGTTTACTAAAAATGTTTCTTATTTAAAAAAGGGGCATTAATTGAATAATTTATGTAATGTTGCTTAGGTTATATGATATATTGCAATATATGTGAACTAGAATGTTTGTTAATGTTAATTTGTTAATACAGTTTGATTACTTTTGTATAAATGTAAATTTGAATACATTGCAAGTGATAATTTGATAAAGGTGTTTAAAAAAATAAACAATTGCATGGAGTGACAGCCCACTTGCCAGCATTAGTGGGTCTCTCTGCTGCCTTTCAGATGTGTTTGCAGTGCAACCCCAGATGTGTTCAAACATCTAAATCAGGTTTTCAGCACACAAACCACTTGCTCTCTTCTGTTTTGTGTCACGGCGTGTGCTCTATTGTAGGCCTCTTCTGCAGATTTGGAAGGTTCTCTGTACAGGCTAATTAGCCAAGGGTCAAGTGGATAGCCACAGTCATGTATTCTGGGTAGGGGAAACACATATGTTGTCATCATGCATAATGCTGACAGGGATGTATTTAGCTTATATCCTAGCTGTGTTCCTATACTTTCCTCAGACCACTTTTACTGCATATGGCAGCATCATGGACACTCCCAGGGTTTGTCGCCATGATATTTGTTACTCTGCCATCTGCTGTGCACACCATCTGGCAAATCATGGATGGCCACACTTTTTACTGATGTATCTTTCTGCTTTTGGTTACATGGGGGTTTTAATAGGAAATGTGGGTGCAGTCTATTGCACCAAGAACATGGGGAAAGTTGACAATGTTATAGAACTGGCACATGATGTTTTCCCACTTCAAGGGTATAAACAGAAAGCATATGTGTTCATCTTCCTTGGTGCACATTGCTGCTAGGAGTTGTGCGGGGATGTAACTGCCAGCTGTCTATGGATCCTACAGCATTCCCATGTGTCATGGGAATGTTCCAGATGCAAGTACACCTGAGCTCAGATAGATAGGTATGACATTACCTCACAATGTATGCACAGATGTGTGGGGAACACATAATTGCAAACAGCCTGCAACAGCTTTCTGACTAAGCAGTACCTGTCAATGATTTCTTGATCTGAGAGTTGGCTTAGTTATAGCCTGTCTCTCTGTCTAGCTGACTGCCTTCTAGGAGGCACAGCCAGATCCTCCTCCATGACTTGCAGGACCACAGCCTGTTGCAGTTCATTCACTGCAGGTGGCATTTTTTATTTCAGTACTGTTATGGATTCTGTAGGATTCCATGGGAATAGCATCCTTTCCTTGCATTGCAGTATGGCATTTGCTGAGGATTTCAGAAACAGAGTCAACTGTTTATTGCATTTAAGTTGCATTGGGCATGCACAATGTGTTTTTGAATCTGATGGGTGTAAGCAAAGTTTGAAATTATCCTACTCTGAATAAATAAGTACTCACACTGATGCTGGCATGTCTTCTGAAATCATGTCCTCAGCTGGTGTGCTGAAGTTTTCCTTCAGCATGTTGCATGATCCACAACTAGCTTTTGAGATCCAGCCTATGAAGTGCTTCCAATGTCAGTATCCAGTAAAGGCACACTGGATGAAGGCCCATTTCTTTAAATGAACTTTCCTTATAAAACCTGTTAGAGACTATTAGAGTAAATCTGCCAACACATTTGGTATCACAGTTTATGTTTCCATGTGAAGCAAGATAATCAAATAAAGTAAAAAGTAAAGCAAACCTAATAAAAGAATAACACTAAATAGTATGAAAAACTTTTTTTCAGAAACAATGAACATTCTCCTATACAATCTTCAATTGGTCATGATTGCTGAAAAAAAAAATAAAGTATGTTTTGTGTTCTAACAGGTTTCCTTATTCACTTTTCAACTGGAAGTACATGCAAACAAAACAAAAAAGCATGTACTGTGTCCTAGTTTTTAAAAATCAGCATGATTGATTCAGACAGTCATTACACAAGTATACTGTCTAAAGGTGATCAAGGCTACATTTATGAAAGCTAAGATCTCAAAATTATCTGGTCTATGCCCATTATGCCTATGGCTTTGAGCCCCAAGCAAACTTAGAATCCACACCTCAGTCTTTCATTGGCAGATTCATTAAATGTAATGTTCTATTTTGAGGATTCTACACTGTCATTTTTTCCAGTCCTGGCACCAGTGCACCTATCAGGATTTGGCATTTTTTAATCTGGGTCTACTTCAGAAGATTAACAAACTAAAACACTGAAAATTCAAAATACTGAACAAATTTTTAAAACAGGGTGCAATTGCCACTGTACCCTCATGTGGGGAGCTATATACTCCACTCCCCCCCCGCTAACTATATATACCAACCCCAGATTGCACAACAGTGGAAAAGGGGCAAATTCCATTATTCAGCATTTTGAATTTTCAGTCTTTTGAGATTCAGTCTTTTGTTTTTTAATTTTCTGAAGTAGACCATTTTATCCTGGGTCTTATGCAACCAGCTATCTTTTTTTTTACCTATTTCTGTCCATGATATATGCTATATAAAATTGTTGCTGTTGTTGTATCTTTCGGCTTTTCCCAGTTAGGGGTCGCCACAGCGGAACTCCGGTCTGCTAATGATTGGCAGTAGATTTTTACATACCGAGTTGCCAGCCCCGACGCACAACCTTCAACAAAAGTACGCCCATTCACGCATGTCTCCATACAGAAGACGCTTTAGCTGAGAATCGAACAGGACAACGTCTTACTGTGTAGCAACAATGCTACCGCAGCACCAAAATACAGTCTATATATTAGTGTCATCTTGGTGAGATTTTGTGAAAAAACAGGGTCCACCTTGTGAAGTTACTTACCAAGACTCGAGGATGAATTCAGTTTTAGCAATACTACTCTCCTTGCTTGCTGTCTTATCATCTCTCCATTTGAACTCCTGTGGAATTTTGTTGGTGTAGTCTAAAGTAGCTGTTGTTTGTGAAACGTCTGCAACACTCTGCTCATTCAAGTGGTTCCACTTAGTTTAATTTTTTCAAGTCTTTTGTGTTTCTAGTACATTGATGGGAATGTACCCCATTCCTAAGTCAAAATATAATTATTTTTCATGAAATTAATATTATTTCAGTCTTTGATATTAGCCAAATCTTTTTCAGTGTCAGATTATCTATGTTGAATCATATTTCTGGCAAGCAGTTTTTAAAGTTTGATGAAAGAATCTTTTTTGTTCCTGCCTGAAATAATAATATGAAGATTTTTTTTGTGTCTGTTCATTTATTAACAAAAGTAACCAAATGGCAAAAAGGTTCACACTTTTTATGACAATAGAAACAAATTATTTTATTTGTTGTTAAAATAAAAAAGTATAAAGTTAATGTTTGAAATTTTCACAGTTTTGAGCAAGAATGCTTTCAGTATGTTTCTTGCTGCTGAGACATCAAGTTGGATATCCTTCAATGTTATTTTATGCAAAAGTTATTAATTAAGAAAAAGCATTGTCTAGTCTTGACCTTCCCTTTACAGCTGCCTGTCTAGCTATGTCCATTAAGTTTGTGTCACAAATCTGTATAAGTGCAATATTCAGAAAGTCGTTAATATGGAGTGTCTACAAAGATATATGAGGTTAGCAACAGTAATGTTATAGGTGCCATACTATTTCTTGGGTAAATGATTGCCACACATTGTTTTATCTGCTGTATAGAAGAAGTTAGGGGAACCAAAATAGGTCATTGGTATGAAATCAAAGACTTTCTCATTAAAATGCTCACATCAAAACATAGTGACTTATGAATGGCCAAAACTGCTGTAGAGATAGGACAAGATGATTTAGCCCCTGAAAGCAAATCTGTACTTTCATTATGAAATAGTTTTTACAAGGCACTCATATATAAAAGTAATCTCCTTTAAATTATTATTTTGGTGGATGAAATCCACTATTTCAGCCCTTATTGTAAGTAAATCTGAGTAAGAGTGAAACTGCATTGTACAATTTAATCTACTTGAAACTAGAGAATGGAAAATATGTGTTTTATATTTTAACACAAAAATAAAGTGATTTTCTTTATTTCTTGATTAGATAATCCAGAAGCTCCAAAAATAAATTTTGCAGAAGAAATTATTGAGATGAAGAGAGTCAGTGCTACCTGTACAATTAATAATACATGCAGCGATTCTCCTCCTAAATTCACATGGGATCATCCAAATGCTACAGATGTAACAGAGAGGACCTTTCAAAATGAAAACATGACTGCAGTGTCCATTCTTGAATTCACTCCCTCTTCTAAAGATGATGGGAAAGATTTGAAATGTGGTGTTGAGTATCCAAATGAAAAAAGATCATCTACAACTGTCAAATTAAAAGTTGAATGTATGTACTAACATTTTTTTCTACTTTGTAATTGTTATATCGTTTGGCACACACTGTTTTTTTCAGTGGAAAGAAACATGCTAAGGAATACAAGTGTTTAAAATGGAAGAAGTTAGCTTTATGCCACCCACCCCTCTATATGATACATCAGTTTCATTCTTTCAGTACAAATGGTACAATCTCTTAGATGAAAGGATATAGTGTACTAGGAAGTAAACAATGGGGTAAATATATTTTTCCATTCCAACAGCCACTACACCTCAATTCATCCTGACTTGATCCTTAATGATACATATAGGTTCATATGTTTATAGGTAAGTACAATGCTAGCTGCCCTTGTGAGCCATTTTAAATCTAATCACTTTCCCTTCTTCTGCTCAAATTAACCTTTCTCATTAGGTTAGACACTGGCATTACCCATCCCATGGCTGATAATGATATATCACCTCAAATGATAATAAATGGGATCATACCATAGATAATTTGAAGGGACACATGCATTGGATAAAGTATTTAAGAGCTGCCTCTGTCCATGATTAGCACAGATGGCAGTATTGTGGTAATTTTTCTCTTTCCCATTAATAGATATAACTTGATGGGTAGTCTGTTTCATAGCAGTGGTATCCTCTGTGAGATATATCTCTCACTCCAAACCACTGTTGAGGTTGCAGAAGAGGTTTAGAGCCCTAGACCAACTTTTTCAGATGCCATTTAACTTCCTGATGTGGAGTAACTGTGAAATATTGAGTTGAAGGATGCCTTGTATGCCAGACACAAGTCACTTTTTAGTATTCTGTAGAATACTGAGTATAGTAACAGGGCTTTGATTCAATCCATGTAGGGAATGTTGTTTAGGCCTTTCATACTTTTAGTAAGGTATTTCTGTGAGCATTCCAGTTATTGCATGTGTATAGATATATACATACCGGGGGGGGGGCTTATGTTCAATGGTTAGCCTAATGAGGGCTGAATAAAGGGGGGCAATGACATCCCTAGATCTAGACACAATCCCTTTGTTTATAAGCTGTGTAATGTAGAAGGACTTTCTTACAACAGTGGGCACATGTTGGTAAAATGTTAGGTCACTGTCCACATATGTTCCCAAATCCTAAACAACTGAGTCAACCCTTAAAGGTGTAGTGTCAATTTAGTAGTTCCCTGGGGTAGATGACTTCCCAAAGAATACAGTGATATATATTTTTTGCATGTAGTTTCAGTGCATGATTTTGTTAGTAGTTATTTATTTGGTGCAAACCTTCCTGAAGGATGACTAACTCTTTAAGGGATTTAATGACTGCTCCTAGCTGGCAGTCATTTGTAAACCTACTCAACTAGAGCCCATTAGTATTGGCTTTTAATTCAGAAAAATAGATGCCAAGCAGGAGAGTTCCCAGCACAGATTACCGGGGTGACTCCATTGCTGACTAGTCTCTTTGTAGAGGTAACTTCCCCTGTTTTGATTTCATGCGTCCTATCTATGAGCCATTTGGCAATCCAGTGGGTGACATAGGGAAATATAAGAAAAGTAACTGGAAAAAAAATCTGTGATTTCAAAATTGTTACAAAATAGCATTTTGTGTGGGGGTTTTGGCATTAATATCTCTTGTGTGTTGTGTGTTCTGATTAAAGGAGCACGTTTACTTACATTTGATAACATAGAGGAGTCTGATAGTAAAATTAAATTCCAAACACATGAATTAATGGGGGAATAGAGATGACAGATGTCATCTGATAACACCCAGAAATACATCTGCGCTTAAAATTTGCAATAATGCATTTGAGAAGCCTAGAACTGATTTTCTTTTCTGTTTAATGTGTCACTCTGGTTTTCTAATAGTTTGTGCGACAATGCATACTGCTGGTAGTGCATAGAAATAACAGAAATTCAGCATTTTTGTAATATGGTTGCAAAATTTGACAAGAAAGTATGAAACAGACATGTTTTCAGCATCAGTATTGGCAATGAAGATACTGTGGTAAGTTAATTTTTATCTATGTCACTTAACCCATTGCCTTACCATGTTTTTTTATCTCGTTTGTATACTTTCAGGATATGTGTTGTTGATGATGTAATGGTTATCAGGAAACACACAGTTTCAGAATTTTGTTCATTCGAGCCACTAGAAATTATGGGCCTCATGAGGTTTAATACTTATACATGCATACATGCATGCATACATATTAATTACTTATAAATACATAATTCTCACAAGTGTCCCTCATCTTCTTTTTAAATTCATTTAGGTTCTTCTCTGTTGTCTCTGTCACTGTGTTCCCAACATAGAATCCCACTTGGTCAGGGAATTCCACCTATTTTATCTCGACTATTCCCTTTCCACTTCCCTTTTTGTACTCACATTACCAATGTATTTTTGTTGTTGCATCAAGTTCTGTCATTTCCCTAAACTTCTCAAATGTCTCTTTTATACTTCCCAATGCTGCAACTACATCCTCTGACATTAACATACTGTCATCTCCATATAACACATACAGAAATCTTATCCCTTCCTCTTCTTGCATTGCTAAAATGTGTTCAGCTCCTCAGTCACAAGTGTTAACTTCCATGGGGATAGTGGGCTCCCCATCTGGTTCTTCTCTCCATCCTTGTTTCCTCAGATTTTCCTCCATTTATGAATATTTCAGCTTCTTGGTATATGTTTTGTGTCCAGTGTATGAACTTTTCTCCTACTTGCGTTTGCTGCAAGTGTCTTCCAAAGGAATTCATACTTTGGCTTATCAAAGACTTTCTGTAAGTCAAGGAACACAATCCTACCTTCTCATTGTTGCTTCTTTTCCTCCATGTGCATTAATTCTGGCATGTCCCACCAGTTTTGTATTGCTATTCTTTTTTCCTGGAGGAAGCCATTTGGCTCTGCTTTTATTAATCTTGGCAATACTTCATCCAGTCTTCCTACCAATTCCTTTGCCAAAATCTCAGTGTCTACATTAATCAAAGATATAGGCATATGATTTCATACTTCTTACCAGTCTCTTCTTCCATTAGGTACTATGGTTAGTTTGGATGCCCCTCCCATACTTTTAGACATTTTGCTTAATTCCTGTATTCATTTGTATTCCTCCTCTAGAATTGTCCATATAACCTTCCATTTGTAAAATTCTAGTGTGAATTGTTCTGGTCCTCCAACTTTCCTCTTCTTACTCTTGTGCATGGCTTTCCTAATCTTATTCATAGTCACTTCTGTATTCAGCTTGTCTCTCTCTCTTCATTTGTCCTTGAGTGCATATCTCTCTACATATTTTCATCAGCTCCATTTTAAGGCATCTACCCTTCCTGTTGTTTGCAAATCACCCTGCAGTATTCTTTAAACCTTTAACTGTTTAGCTTATCCACTTCTAAATATTTCCTATCTATTCCCCATATCCTCAGTACCTTCTTGCATTTCTTGGATAGCTGCTTCCCTTGTGTCTCCACTACCATCCACTAGAAGTCCCTTCACAGCCATTGTTGTTTTCTTACTCTGTAATAATTGTAGTCTCTAATTCTGTTCTTATTGCTTTTTTCTGATCTGTAATATTTATCTTCTATTTTTATTTCTTCCAGTTTCCTTCTGTGCCACCTCTAGCTGTCTATCTCTCTGGCTCCTCAATTACCCATCTTTCTTCCCTTCTTTTCATTTCTTCAACACTCATTGGTTTTCCTCTAACAGTGACCTTGATCTCATCCCACCAGTGTTCATCCAGTTTGTCTTTGCCTTTTATATTGTCCTATATTGAATACTTTAATAACTCTTTCAATATCTCCTTGTCCACTGCATTCCTCCATTTACAGCTAGCCCTTTTTTCACACATTCTTACTATTTCTGTTCCTGCACACTTATTTTAAGTTTCAGTGCTGCATGATCTGATATGTATCTCTCCTGTATTTAGATCTCTTCCATTATCTCATTAAGTTGCCCTTCCCTAAGAACCTGTATAGCATAATTGTCTGTTCCAAAATGCTTCTTGTGAAAGTTAATTTCCTCTCATTTGGATGCCTGCCAAACCATCCCCAGGATTCATGAAACTCTATACAAGAATAAGGCTATTTTTGCATGGAGTGGTTCATATCCGTTTAGAATAGCAGCACGCCTTGCATATGCATGAAGGCACGCTGCCATTTAATCTAAATGGACATGAACCAGGAACGAGCGCTGGGGATGTGTGTCAGCAGTGCCTGCACATGTAACATGCCCCTTCACTCAGAAAGTGCCGTAGGGCACTTTCTGACAAAGATGAGTGTCAATGTATATAATATTAGAGCCTGGCTCTAATATTATATAGTAAACCGTTGTCTGCAGACACTGAAATGTAAGTAGCTAACATTTCAGTGTGAGCGGACACTGAAAAAAAAAATAGCACAATCACCTACAAGGCAGCAGCCTTCAAGTGCTCACCCCCGAATGTATGCACGCTTGCCCTACATGCATGGAAGCAGTAGGACAAGAGGAAAGCAATAAAAATACAAAAAAAATGTTTTTTTTCCCATCAAATAAATCCAAAATTTAAGCAGTGTGCAGCCTGTTTGTACGGCTTGCTGCTATGCTTAGCCTGGCTGAAATCCTGAAAATGATAGACAAGTGCTACTGTGATACAAAATTTCATAAAGCAGCTGTAGCATAGAGGTATTGTCATGGTTTAGCATTTAAAACATGCTCGGTTCTAATCCCCTTTGCCAATTTATTTAAAAACTTTAAGGAAATTGAATGATAGATATCAATCATATGGCTCATGTATAGCACAGTATGGGTGGGAATATGTAAAACAGAACTGTAAAAAGTACTTTATAAATTTAATGAAAAAAAAATAGATTTAAGCAATGCTTTGCTAGTGTAAGCATTGCTTACCGGCTTTCATCTGAGCTTACCTGGTGTAAGCATTGCTATGCGGATTTACATGGAGCTAAGCATAGTTCAACATATTAAAAACAGCCAATCAAGAAAAAGTGCATGAAAACTGCCCTAATTAAACTGAACAGGCAGGAATACAGCCATGACTATTTGGGATTGCTCACAGCAGGACAAAAATGTCTGGTGTCGATAAAGGTGTTCACTTCCGAATGCAACGTTGGGGCATCCAGGAGTCCAGGGTCATGGTTGGGCTCCTAGTAAAAAAACATGATGGCAGGCTGCTGCAGGGCCAGTACTAGGGCTCACAGTACAAAGTGGAGGCCTGACACCAGCTTGCACGCGATCTCACCGGTGTCACTGGCATACCCCAGACTGGTGAGCAGGTATGTCACCACCATAATAACCTGAAGCAATGGAGGGGTGCACTCTTGGATCAGTGGATCCAAGAAGCCAGAGCACAGGATGTCCCACCTGTCTGTACATATGCAGTCTTATGTATCTCTAATTACATATGGAAAAAGTTCAACTTGCGACTGTGCAGATGTGATTAATGTGTGATGTCTCCCTATACAGCTGCTGCAAAGAGGTCCCAGAATGTTTAGGCTCATGCCCAGCAACTTCCCTGCTGCATCAGCAGTATGGTGAGTACAAAATACCCCCTAATATTAGCAGTAAGAAATCAAAATTATAATAATGGTAGTACTGCCTTTATATATAATTGTGTTGTAAAACTCAGGAATAAATACCTGTGTCAAGCTGCCAGTGTTATAATAAAGTATTTCCAGCTGCTGTGTCATACAGATGTCAGTAGCAAACAAGGTACAATATGCAGGAGAGGAATATTAGAATATGTATGAGTGTGTCTGAGTGCACCTGCCAAGAAAGTGCCATGTCAGGGCTACTGTAACACGTAGAAATGAAAAGCATTCCCCTGTGCAGATTATGCAGGAATAGTAATTATGGATTTCTGAGTTGTACAGATATGTATGTCAAAACTAATAGAGGTGATCCCAAACACAGGTGTGTGTCATCTCACTTGCACCTGAAAAATAGAAATGTGTATGTCCTACAGAATGCATTAACTGAGGTGAACTTATTTAGCTAGCACTAAGTGACTGCATACTTTAGAATAGGCATGTCAAATAAGTGAAAAAAGCAACAGCACATATTACCATCAGAATGTGTTTTACTTGTTTGTCTGCCAGCCTTGTCCTGTGTTAACCTTTCAATTTCAGCTGTATGTAGCTGTGAATGTACTGAAAAATGTATAAGGCTAACAAGTGCAGACTTAAAACCTACACTGTGTACTCAGGAATCTAAATTGCAGTATGTAGTTGTAAAACAGGCAAATGTGCAATCCAGCTAATATGCATATGTTTCACAAACAGTGACACCAGTGTCTGTTGTGTATGCATAATTTGTACTGAAAATGGGAAACAAATAATGCAACATGTCATAATAAAAGTACTGTGCACAGAAATATGTACTAGATAGAAATGTCACAAGCAGCACACAACACCTCCCCATGAGATCTGTCTGATAAGGACTAGGCCTGTCATTTAATTTTGCACACACACCATGGTTTGAATCCAGGGACTGCCACTAACATCTCACTCTGATTCTACAGTTGTAAACTACAATCTGAATAGAAAAAGTACTGCAACACATACATTTTCCATACAGGGCACACAGGTAAATAAATCTGAATATAAATACTACCATGATGTGTATAACTATGAAAGGTGTACAATTGCTGTGTTGATCAGCCTCAGTCCTACAGATAGATGCAAGCTAGAGATCCACACTCAGCAGTCTGGCCCAGACAAGCCCCTCAAGTGTCACACTGTCACAGATAGTTTCCTCAGTTGCCAAGAAACCTGCACACAGAGAATGTCACAGTAGATGCATGTGAAAGGCATAACACACACTCCAGGGCCTGTAACTTATATGTAAATCTGAAATATGTGTAGAAACAGCAATGTAGTGTGCACACAGTTCATCTGCATTGGGCCCACAGGTAAAGAAACTGGTATAGAAACAGGTCTGATGTGTATAACTAAAATAAGCGTGCAATTGCTCTGTTGATATCTACAGCTGTTGGTGTGCTGTAGCAGCCCCATGGCTCAGGTAGAGTGCAAGAGTGGTCAGAATGTAGAGCAGTGAATAGTAGCATACTCACAAATATACTTGATAGCAGTTGTCAATAGAATCTGTTCCCTTCCCCCACCACTCAACTGATCAAACCATCAGACTGAAACTAACATGGGTATGTGCCTAAACAAACCTCTACTGTTGGGATCATTGTTACATTTGGTTTATCATTGTTTAAACTGTGTGCATACTAATATTTCCTGTTGAATAATAATTTTATTGCCTTCCTGACATACCACTAACTGGCATTCTGTTGCAACCCTGAATGCCATTCCATATATGCATGGGTTCTGTTTGCTATGGCACTGTCATAATTGCACTGTTATGGGTAAATGGGAATGTCTATGCATGCTATTTTGACTAATGTTGAAATGTATTGTGCATGACTAGCCAATATTCATTGTTAAGTTCTACACCATAGCACATATGAGAAGGCAGATCCCAGCGGATCTGCATCTCCCACCCCACCTGGCCAAGGCACTGAGTCCCAGCACATCTGGGACCTAACCCAGACCTCCCTCTTCTGCTAGTCCTGCACCACCCTTGGGTGGAACAACTGCAGGGGATGGGGCTCAGCCCCCTGCAGGTGGGCACAGTGAGGATGTTGTCACCCAGGATGAGGTCTGTGGCATGGTGTGCAGTGTTCTCCAGATGGACATGGATAGGCTGACACAGCTAAAAGGGCAGGTGCCCCCTCCAGCCCAGCAGCCCCCAGCACAGCCACCTTCGGGGTTGTGAAGGAGTAGTGGTGACTGCCATTGGGTGGGGACATCAGTTCCACTGCTACCATCTGTGGGGCTCAGGAGCCTTGTATTCCCAACCACCCTCCCCATTAAGGTGTTTACCCCCTCCATGTGTCATACACCACCCCTGTCCACTGTCTTGTCTGTCTGCAAATGCAACCTCTCCTACCAAACCACCCTCACCACACTTACTTATAATCCTTCCTTAACATCCCACTCTCACCCAAAAAAAAGGGCATCTGTCCCACAAAAAATCACGTCCTATACATAGCTCTGCATTTCCTCCAGAGACATATACCCATCACACAATTTAACCCTATTGATCATCTGTATTGTATGATGCTCACACACCTCCCTGTAGGATGTGAGGCTCCAAATTCTGAATTGCCCACATTGAAAGCAGCTGTTGCTGCCAAAGAAATGTAGAGCTATGGTCCTTTCCTACACCCATCCTGCATATTCCTACCTGTTTCTCCTCTTATTTGTCCCCCTGCTTGCCCCAATTTCACCACTTTCCTATTCCCTTTTTTTCTTTTCTTTATTTGAAATTAGGGCGGGTTTAAGCAGTTGTAAGCATGTGTAAGTGAAGCTGAGCTCACATAAGTGTCGCTTAGCTCCATGCAAACCAACACAAACCCGCTTAGAACTGCTTTAAAGTGCCTTTATCATGCTGTCTCCAACAGCTCCTGTTCTGCCCAGGAACAAAATAATCAGCTCTTGGAAGTCTCATACCAAAACCCTACACACAATAGTCAAAATGATTTACCTCTAATCCATTTGAGATGTAAACAAGTTTGATGTTTTCTCAAACATATCATGCAGCACAGTCATTCAACAGTAGGGGAAATGTATTTATATATTTTGATGTATGTATGTATATATATATATATATATATATATATATATATATATATATATATATATATATATATTTATTTATTTTTATTTTTTTTTACATTTGTTGACCGGGCTAGTCTAGCTGGATATATGTCCATTTTCAGTAGAGGCCCGGGGAGAAAAGCTCCACACAATACAAATCAAATTCACATTTACAGAAGTACATATTTAGAATGCAAATACATTATATTGTAAAGATAAGAGAAATAAATAAGAGGTTGCAAATTTATAAACTCCATAAAGAAGGTTACATATATTTGAAAAAACTTAGTATAGTTAATAAGAAGTTATATTTAATTATTGCTTAAGAATACTAGTTAAGAAAAGAGAAGAAAAACAATAGTGTAGATGTAGATAAGAAAGGAAGATAAAGGAAAATTAAATGGAGTAGCAGTTAGGTAATAATTCTAGAAATAATATGTGTTACTTTTTAATGAATCCAGTAATAGCTAGGACTATGATGGAGTGGAAGCATAGTAGTATTTAATATGAAATAGTTTAAGAGAATAGAAGCATAATAAGTTGTAAAGATGAAATATTTTCAGAGATGAGAAGGTAGGTTGATTAAGGTAATAATGGATAAGTTGGTCAGTTATGTTTAGAACAGGGGCACATCCAATGTGTTTTCTGGAAGAGCTTAAGTTTATTTTTAAACAGAGTAGGAGAGGGAAGTGCGGTAAGTTCCAAGGGAAGTAGGTTCAAGGTTTTTCCAATAGAATTAGAAAACAGAGAGTCTCCAGCTCTATTATTTGATTTATTGATGTATACAAGAAATTTTTGTGATGATCTTAGGGACTTAAGGTTATCATAGGGGTGAATAAGGTTAGATAGGATGGGTGTTTTGGTAGGCTGATAAAGTATTTTGTGGATGATGGCCAGTTGATTATATTTTAGCTGTTGCTGAAATTCAAGCCACCCAAGATGCTTTAGATTAATACAGTGATGTGTTCTATATGGGTTACCTGTGGCAAATCTGGCTATGCTATTATAGGAGTTTTCTAGTTTCTTAAGGTTATTTTTTGACAGATTGGTAAATATGGGTGAGACATAAAGAAGGGTGGAGATTAAATGGGTGTGGGCAATGGTTATTCTTGTTGCAGGAGTGAGGAAGGATTGAATCCTATAAAGAGAGCCTATTTTTTCATTTGTAGTTTTTAGAATGTTGTTGATATGGGCATCAAAGTTTAGGTTATTATCAATGGTGATACCTAGTAGTTTGGTCGTTAGATCTTGGGATATAAGTGTACCATCATAGGATGATACAGTGAAGTCTATTGGGGGAGATTTACTGGTAGGTGTAAAAAGGAGAAGTTTAGTTTTTTTAGGGTTTAATAGGAGACAGCATTTTGTAAACCATAGTTCTACAGAGTTGAATATGATTTGAGATATGGAGTGAAGTTCTGATGCAGTTGTGGCTGAGCATATAAGTGTGGAGTCATCTGCATATTAGATACATGTAGCTTGGGGAACTACTAGGTGAAGGTCATTGATGAATATAGAGAACAGGAGAGGGCCCAGTATGGAACACCAATATTAACAGGTAGCTGGGTAGAAAGAGCGTTGTTCCAGAGTACAGCTTGATGTCTATTGTTTAAGTAGGAATGGAACTATTTTATAGCTAGTGGGTCGAGAAACAGAGATGTGAGAATGTTTATGAGTATAGTGTGATTTACCATGTCGAAAGCCTTGGACAGGTCTATGAGTAGTGCAGAGGAAAGCATGTTAAGGTTTCTGTTGTTATTGACAGTGTCAATAAAGGAAAGGAGGGCAGTAGTTGTGCTATGGGAAGGTCGGAACCCATGTTGGGTGTTGGAAAGCAGGTTATTATGGAGAAGGTGGTCTAGCAATTGCCTATGGATACATCTTTCCATGATCTTAGATAGAGGAGAAAGTAGGGCTATGGGTCGATAGTTGGAGAGTTCAGTGGAGTCTCCTCTTTTATGAAGGGGAATAATATGAGAGACTTTTCAAAGTTTGGGGATATATCCTTCAGTGATGGTTCTATTGATGAGGACGGAGATTGGGTAAGCAATAGATTTGGCTGCTATCTGTAGGTATTCTGAGGGTAGTTGGTCTGCAGAAAGAGTACATGGTTTCAGTTTTTGGATAAGGGTGAGAATAAATGATGTGGGGACAGGTTGGAAGAGAAAAGGAGGAGGTGGGCTAGAGTCAGATTTAGATGTTGTTATGTTTTGAGGAGAGAGCTGACAGGCAAGAGTTTGAATTGCTTTGGTAAAAAAGGTGTTAAAGGTGTTAGCAGTTTGTTCAGGATTGTCTTTGTCAGTGCTTTGTGGATTAGGTGTGATAGATTGAGTTGGATGTAATAATTGATTAATACTTGACCAGAACTTTTGAGGTTTATTATGGTGGGTCTGCTGAAATTGTAAATAATAGTTTTTTTTATCAAATACTATGGCTTTTTTTGTTTCATTTCTCAGTTGTTTGTAGTTTTGGATGTCAGTATGGTTTTTAGTTAAGCGTGATTTATTCCAGTATTTATTTCTGAGATGGATTTTTTGTTTGGTTTCCCTGGTAAGCCATGGAGCAGATTTAGTTCTTATCCTTATAAAGCGGGTAGGAGCATGACGGTTGAGTATGTTTAAGAAATTAGTATTAAAGTAATCAACAGCTTCATCAAGAGAAAGGTGTTTTAAGGGGGACCAATTGCATGCCGTATGTTCACTAAGGAATAGATCTAAGTTGAATTTTTTCTTGGTTGTAATTGCCCTATATATGGGTTGAATGGGTGGATTTTATATATATATATATATATATATATATATATATTTGTGTGTATGTGTGTATGTATATATATATATATATATATATATATATATATATATATATATATATATATATATATTTGTGTGTGTGTGTGTGTGTGTGTGTGTGTGTGTGTGTGTGTATTGCATTTGCACATCGGATCCAAACTCTGAACCTCTCACTGCAAAACATCTGACCAAAGGCACTGTTAATGGGAGTGAAGGGGCCAAAAATAAGTACCTCTTGTAATTATTGACATCATCCCCTCCTCCACAGCTGAATGGATTTGCCTTGCAACACAATAACCAACACTTGCAAGTCTCAAACCCAGGGTCCTGCACAACATAGCCACAACAAGTTAACAGTAAGCCATCTCAGCTGTACGATGTCAGGATGCTATCACTAATACATCATGCAGAATAATCTGTCTACCATAGGGAATGTGCAATGTGGAAGCAGTAAATATTCCAATGATACATACACACACACACACACACATATATATATATATATATATATATATATATATATATATATATATATATGTGTGTGTATGTGTATGTATGTGTGTGTGTGT